>NC_091952.1:156013180-156265680 GCF_031021105.1 Erythrolamprus reginae | reverse complement strand
AGTGCAAATTGCGTGCTCTGGGGTGGTGTTCCATTTTTGCTACCCCACTGTGTTCCCCCTGTCCGGACAGCAGCCCACCCCTGCAACCATGCTATTCCATCCACTGTTAAGGAAACCTTTTTAAACATGGCGTTAGCACTTTTATTAAATACTACTAAACCATGTTTAAAAGTAGATCGACCAGTCTGCAAAAGCAGGAGTCTTCTTCATAATATGCAACTTTCACCCAGTTCTAGCTGAACTGTCAGACATAGTGTGTGTGTGTGTGTGTGTGTGTGTGTGTGTGTGTGTGTGTGAAGAGGGAGATTTTTCTCCCAAACAAGCTATTCTTTCTTTAATACATTCTACTTGAGTATATCCTCTATAACCTTCATTGTGTATTATTGTGTATTGGACAAAACAAACAAATTTTTAAAAATGAATCACACTTCCTATTCAACAGGATCTCTAGATCAGTTTGTTTGTATAAGGCTAGATCTGAAACTGAGAATGTTTCACCTCTAGAAAAAATATTTGAGCTATGATTCAAGGCAGCTCTAAAGAAGTAGGTTCAACTATGTTCAGATTGGGAAGATCTGAGTCTAACTCCAGCAGCTCTTGAGACTAAGTGCCAGCCATATTATTGACTAAAATCCAAATGACTGAGTAAGGTTTCCTCATTTTCTTCCAGTTCTTATACTGCAACATCAGCCCTGAAATAGGTCTAGATCAGTGGTTTGCAACCTGGAGGTTGGGATCCTTTGTGGGTTGAACGACCTTTTCGCAGGGATCTCCTAAGACCATGGGAAAACACAAATTTTCCATGGTGTTAGAAACTAAAGCTTTTATTCTGGTGCCTTGGAACATATTTTTACAATCTGACCATACAGGTGTTTAAAGTGGGGGTGTCCCTCTGACCTTCCTGCCAATCATCTTAAAGCTGTATTGGGAGAATTGGCACTAGACTTATGGTTGGGGGTCACCATAACATGAGGAACTACATTAAGGGGCCGCGGCATTAGAAGGGTTGAGAACCATTGGTCTAGATGCTGCCTCCACCAAGACAAATATACATATAATTTTGGGTAGCAGGAAAAGACATATATCAAGCTCTGAGTTGGCCACCATGTACAGCTGCCGTTTGTCTTTTTGAGTCATATGCAGATCTGACTATTTTTTTAAAAAAAAATATTTTTAATTTATTTATTTCTTTGTCTGGGTTTCTAGGCCTCCCTTCTCCAGGGGACTCAGGGCAGTTTACAAGATAAAATTTATTGTTTGTTAGACATGTACAAGATAACAAATATTAGATATGAACATAAACATGAACAAAGGTAGTAAATACAGATAAATGGAGACAGTAAGACAGGGATCGTAGGCACGCTGGTGCGCTTATGCACGCCCCCTTTATGGACCTCTTAAGACTGGAGTGAAGTCCATAGTGGACAATTTGAGCATTCCAGGTGTTGACCACTCTATTGCCGAAGTCGTATTTTCCACAATCAAGTTTAAAGTGGTGCACCTTCAGCTGGTATCTATTGTTTGCCTGTGCATTATTGTGGCTGAAGCTGAAGAAGTTGTGGACAGGCAAGATGTTGTAGCAGGTAATTTTGTGTACTATATTGCGTAGTTTATATAAGACATAAACTGGAGAGGATACTATTTTTTGTGCAGTTCTTCATGTACGGTATCATGTTTTATGAGGCACCTTGCCATAGCAACCTTATATTAATAGAACTTGAAAGTCAAGTTCAAAACCAGGTTCAGAGGCATAAAAGCTGAAACAGAAAAGATTCCACTGCAACTTGTTTTCTATAGAAGTGAATTAAAAAAAATCAACACCCTGCGTTTCTCATAACACTGCCTTTTTTGACCTTCCTCTGCTGAGTTCTTTTTCAAAAGAAATAACAATGTTATTTAAGATCACATATAGACACAGACCCAAGATTTACAAAGGATGCTGGCGGGTAACTAATATACCTCTTTTCCTAACCATAATGAGATATTCTCCCCCCCCCCATTGTTTCAAAGATACCCAATAAACTCAGTAGGATTCAAATTGGTAAAGAAGAGCCTTTGACAATTTAAGTTTAAACCTGATAAAGATGTGGCTGTACAAGTCATTATTTACAATTGCCATGACATTTTTCTCTAATGTAAGGATATGAAATAATGCTACTGTATTGTTAGAAACAGAGTGCAATCAAATGAGCAGATAACTTAACCTTTGCATAAGCGACAGCTCCGATACGTTTTTTCCTCCCTATTAACAAGCGATTGTCGGATTCAGTGAAATAATAAAATTAAGCATGCTAGAAATCCAATGTAAGTGATTTTTGAAGGCAAGTGAATCTGAACATAAAACGCTTTTCTTTTTATCCTCATGAGTACTATTACCATGCTAGATTAAGCTGCTGTTCCTTTCTATGGTCCCATGAATGCATTTCAAACAGTGAAATTCAATCAATTCAAATACCTACCTATTAGATCACAACCATTAAAAATCAGAATCTGTAATATGTTATCTTCAAAAACTCTTCCTGTTCCCCCATTAACCCCCAAGATAATATTTCTGTTTTATTAGTAAAGCTGAGATCATAGTTTGCTTTAGTTACATGCATGTTTTGTGTTTTAATGCTAATTCAATTTAACCAGGTACACTTTAAAGGTTTTAATTCGGGAAATGGGATGTTGGGGAAGGTAGTTAAAAGGGAGCTTAATAGAAGTTCTTTTTTTTTTTTTAAGTTAAAGTTAAAAGGAATTAGCAGGAGGAATCACTTAGAAAATAGTCACTTATGGAGTAGCCGTTGTATTCAGGAAACAGCAGTATTTCCCTATACCCTACTAGAATGATTGATATAAAACTAATTGTAACAGGAGTTTGTTAAAACTTTATTTCCCTACCAAACTCAGATGATGCATACTGCAAAAGAAACACATTCAAGGTAAATGTATGTAGCAGTAAAACTATATATTGTAGTTTCTTGTTGTAAGCAGCAGTCCTAAATGTTGATATACTGTATATGCAACTGTGCCTACAAAGATTGTCCTGCTGCAGATGTATGTGTTGTCTGAACAATTGCTAATGCTTGCAATGGCATCTTTCTCATAATTTCACAAACATTATATCAATAGTAGAATTACCCGGAGTGCTCACATATTGAATGTTCAACCTTTTGAACTGTTCATTGCACTCTGGTTTCAAATGATTGCAAGTGGTTGTGACCCACTGCTTTACTTATGGTGCAAATTGTATTGGTTTCCACCCCCAACTGGGAAAAAAATTGCTTACAGGTGGGTGGGTGGATGTAGAGCTCTGAGGCAGGTACAAGTAATGATTCCGAAGAAATATTTTTAGTATCTCAGGGTGTTGTATAATACAGAGATTGAATCTATTGCATTTAATATAATTGCTAATCATGTACATAGTGTAAGACATAAGCCTCCTGTGCCATATTCCTAATATTTTGTAAATACTTTGTAAAATTGTAAGGGTTCAACATAGTACAAGGAGGTCTATATCCTTGAGCAATCCTGGATATCATGCAAGATCTAATGCACAGTATATTTTACCCATACTATTCTACAGTTGTTGGCATGACTAGGCAGCGCTTCACAAATAGCTTGCTCTATCAGCAAACATCTTCATTTATGGAATGAGTTAAAGATACTTCTGTAAAATTATGAGCTTGTCTGTTTATATGAGTATTTTCCATTAGTACGATTGCTAATCAATCTTGTGTAATAAGTAAAAAAAAACCCAATGTGGTTGCCTTCTTTGGGGGATGTCATTCAGAAACAATTTATTTAATTTTTAATCACTATCCTATTGAATGTTTGGTCTTCCCAAAATTTAATTTGGGGCCACAAATACCCATTACAAAGTTAGGGCTTGTTTGGGTATTCACCACTGGGTTGTTCTCCCTATAGATTATGTGAAACTGTGAAACTAGAACTGAATCTAAGTGGATCTTTGTTTTCTTTTGAATGAATCAGCAAAACATATGAGCCATTTTCTTGCTGTGGAATTGTTGGCTCCTGTGGTTTCCTTGAAGTAGGAGCACTGCTATTCCTGTTTTGCTGTTACATAGCTTAATTGCAGCTCCTCTGCCTTATTGGTAAATGTAATGGGTTTAGTGTTCTTCAGGAATTATTCAAAATTATTTGGCAGCTGGATCCAGAGGTCCCTACTGTTAGAACTCTCTTAAAAATTAAAGGCACCTCTGTCCCCTTCAAGGTTTTGTATTTATTTTTATCTTCCGTTCATTAACAAAAAAAGGTGTCAAGATCCTTTATTTGGAAAATGGCCACAAACCCTTTTATAGCAATAGCATTTAGACTTATATACTGCTTCACAATACGTCACATCCCTCCCTAAGCAGTTTACAGAGTCAGCATATTGCGCCCAACAATCTGGGTCCTCATTTTACTTACCTCAGAAGGATGGAAGGCTGAGTCAACCTTCAGCCTGGTGAGGTTTGAACTGCCAAATTGCAGTCAGCAGAAGTAGTCTGCAGTACTGTTTTCTAACCATTGTGCCACCATAGCTCTTATGCCTTGTTTCTTGTGATACAAAGACAAGAAAAAAGATAAATAATACAAATAAATAAATAAAAACATGGAGCAATTCAAGTCAACATTTTTGGAGGTAGGCGGTAGAGCGGTTAGAATGCAGGTTAACTCTGCCCACTGCCTTTTGTAAAGCTTTATGGTGGTATATAAGTTGAAGCACTATTGCTGTTAGGATTATAACATAACTTTTGGGCCTTCCTATCCTTGGTGTTTCCTTCTCTTTGTTTTTATTTTTCTTATATTCTGAAAGCTTTGTCCCACCATCTGTCTTGAATCAGCAAGCTATCCCTCTGAAAATTGAATAGAATGGGTCCCAATCCAGAGGTGGGTTCCTACCTTCGGTAGCAGCCCAAAGATTGTGCAATTTTGGTGTGATGGCTCCGGTTTGTCTTTGCCGGTTCGTGCACACCGCCATATTTTTTTTCTAATTTTCTGCGATTTTCAGCTTCCTGAGCATGCGCAGAAGGAAAATCGTCCCTCTGCATGCGCAGAAGCAAAATCATGCTGGGGGATGTGCATGCGCAATCATAGCATGTGCATATGAAACATCACAATGTGCTTGAAGTGCACCTGTAGGAAAAGGTGGAGAAATGTATCTCATTAAAAAATCCCCCTAATGCACCCCAACGAAAGAAACAAATGAGAACAAACTCTAACTTTTGTCAAGTTACCCTTTTAAGCTCCTCTACTTCTACTTTTTGGCCCTGTGATCACATGCCCTGAGCTTCCTGTTATATGCATACACACAGTGATAGTAAATTCACAAGATTGAGCATAAAAGCAACACATGAAGCATATTACTTCATTGCACCAAAGAAATTACAGGTGATCTAACTGACCAAGAAATTAGGGGGTGGGGGGAATCGAGAAGCATTTTTCAGCATGTTTTCGCTAACTTGTTTTAAATAGTGCTACTCTTATCAATGTTGATGTTGTTGTTCTGCCTGGCTGGATCAATTATTAGAAAGCAAACCCACACATGCTTGAAACATGGATTGATATTATTATTAACAAAAAGTCCAGCAAGAAATATGTGAATTCTCAGGCATTTCAGGCTGACAGCGTTGCCGTCTAAATGAGCATATATAATAGTCCGGGATGCATGCCAGCTAGAGGCATAAATCTTCCCTAATGAAGTGTATTTTGACTTCACTCACTGTTGAGGGCTTAGGCAACTTCTGTAAAAGCAGGAACCAAAGTCCATGGAATCAAAAGTAGTCTCTCAAGGCACTGTTTTCATGATGAACATTGCTTGCCACACCTCTTCTCCCATCAGCCTGTCCTATATATACAGACAAGGTGTGATTAAATGTCCCATAGATCTAATCAATGTCTAGAACCCCTTCTATAGACACATTCATGCCTGGCTCTCATCCTTCTGACCCTCGCATCTAAGAGAGGGTCCTCAAAGTCCCCATCATCCTCTGACTCAGACAATACCTTAACTTGGGGTTCTACAGTCTCAGGTGATTCCCCAGTCTCCAATTCCCCTTCACTCGCACTCTGAGACTCAGATGGCAAGAACACTGGCCTGTGATGCCAGTATTGCTTTGTCTCCTGGTCCTCAAAATCAAAGGGAAGCTTTGTTGTAAGGGATCTTTTCCACATCCCTCCTGATCTCTGTTACAATTAATATTTTTTTCAAAGAGGGTTCAAAAAATCATATTCCTGGTTTTACTTTTCCCAAAATCTCTTACACTTACCCCCTAATGTCATTGAACTGAAGTTAGCGAGCATCAAATTTGAATAATCACACACTATAAAGTATTGTATTTGTTCTACATTCGTATTAGATAGTTAATATTGCTGGTCTTAGTATAACTTTTTGCACCATGTTGATTTTGCAATTGTAATGTATGGTTAGCAAGAAAAAGAATTCCCGATACTTACATTGCTTTCCGAATAATATCTAAAAATATATCTGCTTATTAAATTAAATAGAAAAATAGGCAGTATTGACCTATATTTTGACAGCCTTGAGCATTCTCCTTACAAGCATGGTTTTGCCTGGAATCTGATTTCATATGGTTGAAAGTACTTTGTTGCATCTTATTCAGAAGTACATATATGTAAATACATTCCCATCATACTAATAGCTTTCTGGATAAGCAATATTATCTGGAGCACAAAAAATTAGTGAGGCAAAAAAAGTTAAAGGTGTGAGATAACAAAAAAGAAACATTGCTAAAATTATTGTTTATTTTAATACGTTTTTAATCCACAGATTTTAGGAGACAATTTTGCCTTATGCCTATTCTAAATTTTCAATAGGTCACATCTAATGAAATGGTTTTTCAAATCTACATTAGCCTCGACTTTATTATACCACAAATAGCCATGAAACCAAATCTTAAATCATATCCTTCCAATTCCAATGACCACCTATTTCTTAAAGCCACCCACTCCTTTGTCCATACTGAACAAGCTGCAAAATCCAGTCCTAGCCTCTCTTTTTCTTTAGCATTCTATTTAATCTAGCAGTTTCTACTTACTTCTCCATTTCTTGCATTACCAAACAAATTTGAATATAACTTATTGCTTAAATACTAGTCGGTCATCAATATAGGTATTATCTGGAATAAACATAATATCCTATGTAAAATTTTAATCTTAATTGCAGAAATTCTTCTCAACAATGACAATTACAATTTTTCCCATTTCACCATGTTTTAAAAATTTCACTCCATTTCTTAACATAGTTACTTTGAAAAAACATACAGTTCATATTAGTCAAGTAGCACCATTTTTTCATCAGATCATCTTGATTTTATGCAGCTATATTTTATTAGCATCTTTTTTCATGCTTATTCATCTTGAAACCTGTTAAGCAAGCCAATGTCTTTCAATTTTTTCATCAAATTCTCTTTCACAGTAACTTATAAAATCAAAGCCACCTCATCAGCAAAAGAACTCTATTTAAAGGTCTTTTTAGGCGCTTATCTTCTCAACTTGTCTAATATAATAATTAATAATAATTTATTGGATTTGTATGCCGCCCCTCTCCGCAGACTCGGGGCGACTAACAACAATATTAAACACAATATGTACAATTCAATAATAAAAACAACTAAAAACCCATATTATAAAACCAAACATACACACAAACATACCATGCATAACTTGTAATGGCCTAGGGGGAAGAGCTATCTCAACTCTCCCATGCCTGGCAGTATAAATGAGTCTTGCGTAGTTTACGAAATATCCCTATTCAGAACTTCAACAGCCAAAATAAACAACAAAGGTGTCAGAAGACAATTTTGGCTTGTCCTCTTCTGAATATCACATGATTTAGTCAAAACATCATTAATCATAACTCAGGTTTTTGAGATGTACTTATCAACTTGATTTCTTGAATATAATTCTTGCCAAACTCCATAACTTACAAAATTTTAAACAACCAGTTCAAATTGTGAAAAACCTTCTCGGTATTTAAAAAGATTAGTGTGTGCTGTTTTTCATAATTTTGTGGTAGATATTCTATTATGTCCAGTGCAGTCCTTATATTATCTTTTAATTATTTTTTAAATAAAAATCCACAATTATCTTCATGAATAAACTCAAATGGGTCTAGAATTATTCACTATCTTCCCTTCACGATTTTTATCAATCAATTATTTCAAATCAATACTTTGAATAAGATAAAATACAGTATAGACTAGATTACCATTCTTAGTCATTTCTGTGCCACATGTGACATTCTCTGCTAAATAGTAAGGAAAGTACCAAGCATTTTTGCTCTACTCTATAGAAACCAGGACAGCTCATCCAGAGGTATCTTGTAAATCAGCACACTGTTACCCATATCCTGTCAACTAGAACTAGAACTAGTACAGTGTATTGATGTACACTTGGGATACATGTATTCAGAAGTTACATTTTTAAAAATTTAGTACTTGCCTTATACCAAGCTTTGATTAATTAAGTAGGTGGTCCTATTGCTTTAAATTTTCTTTCAGTCCGTAATTCCTTACTATTTTTCTTCTCTACTGTTCTGATTTTCCCTCTTCATTTACTTTTGGAGGTGGATCTATTGTTTCTAAGAAATCACACATCATTTGAAAAAGCTAAATAAGCACACAACAATTTTCAAAAAGATGATTTTAAGTAGGTTGACATAATCAATTATGACAGTGGACGGAATAGAAATACAGTAGTACCTCTACTTACAAACACATCTACTGATGAACTTTTCGAGATACTAACCTGGTGTTTAAGATTTTTTTGCCTCTACTTCCGAATCATTTTCACCTTACGAACCTGAGGCACTGCCACTGGAATGCCTCAGCTCCGGACTTCCATTGCCACCCGAAGCACCCCTTCTTGTGCTGCTGGGATTCCTCTGAGCATTCCCTCACTGGGAATCCCTGCCTCCAGACTTCCATTGCCACCTGAAGCGCCCCTTCTTGTGCTTCTGGGATTCTCCTGCTGCTGGGAATCCCAGCAGTACAACAACGGGTGCTTCAGGTGACAACGGAAGTCTGGAGGCGGGGTTTCCCAGCAAAGGAATGCTCAAAGGAATCCCAGCAGCACAAGAACAATTGCTTTGGGTGGCAATGGAAGTCTGGAGATAGGGTTTCCCAGTGAGGGAATGCTCAGGGGAATCCCAGCAGCACAAGAACGGGCACTTCGGGTGGCAAAGAAAGTCCAGAGGTGGGGATTCCCAGCGGCGCAAGGCAAAATGGTGACTTTTGGGATGGGTTTGCATGCATTATTTGCTTTTACATTCATTCCTATGGGGAAAATTGTTTCTACTTACGAACTTTTCTCCTTACGAACCTGGTCACGGAACGAATTAAGTTCGTAAGTAGAGGTACCACTGTATTACACTTACATAAGGGTCTTTACAAAGTAAATTTAAATGCAAAGTAGAATCTACTATTCACACTGGATAGAAATCTCATTCCATTAAAAAACCCTGCCTGCATTAAAAGATAGTTGAAGATGTAAAATAATTCTTATTTATAAAGCAATCAAATAATCAAAGACAAGGGAATGACTTTGACAGAAGCAAGCAAAGGAAAAGATCAGGGAGTCTCAGTGCATTCAGACGTTGTCAATTGCCAATTGTTCATATTAATATAGACAGGGAATTGTCACAGCAGCATTATCTGGCATGGTAGTTGGTTTCAGTTAAGGTCTGTATTAAGTCTAGGCCCAGACGGAGCGAATATTAACAGTCTTTATTAGTCGGACAACACACATAACAGGAACAGCACTTTGACAGCTGACAGGGTATTTATACCCGGCACAATTCTTACATAACCAATGAGAAGCCAGTATTCCTCCCTCCAACCAGAACGACCAATGGCAAGACAGTTACTAACTCTAAGCAAATACATTACACTCCTTTCCCCTTACTGTGGAAACTACATAATCCCGTAAATAAGCGGGAGGGCGCCGCTCCCGCTCGGATCTCCGCAGGGATGGTTCCCCTTCTGCCGGATGAAGGTCGTCGGGGATATCGTTCCGGCCCTGGGGGCTTGGGACCCTAATTCCCACCGGATCTAAACCGGTGGGAGGGGTCACTTCCCGGGGAAAAGGAGGAAAATCGATGTTCGTCCCACTAGGGTTAGTGTACTCCCCCTGGCTACAAGGAGGGACTGAGCAACTACGACGTCTGAGTTGATCCACGTGGCGGTGCCACGTGCGCCCATCACTAAGCTCCACCACATAAGACCTTGGACCTTTAATACCAGAGACCTTTGCCGCAACCCAGGGGGCCCCCCCCATCATATGAGCGAGCAAACACCGGTTCATCTAAACTAAAAGAGCGGTCGGGCTCCGGCCACGTTGGACTGTGAGCATAAGCCGGGTTTAATCTATCCAACGTAATTCGCAGTTTCCGACCCATAAGGAGCTCAGCCGGGGATTTGCTAGTCGGGATAGTCGGAGTAGAATGCTGTGCAAACAGAAAATCTGCCAGTTTCTCCTTCCAAGTTCCCCGGGACATCTTCTTCAACGCATCCTTAGTGGTCCGGACCATTCGTTCGGCTTGTCCGTTCGACGCGGGGTGCCAAGGGGCTATGAGTCCGTGGCGAATACCCGCCCCCGCTAAAAAAACCTCAAATTGGGAGGACGTAAATTGCGGCCCATTGTCGGAAATTACCACATCGGGGAAACCATGGGTTGCGAAAAGGGAGTGTAGGACTTGAATAACTGCCATAGATGTGGTTGAGTGTAATATATTAACTTCCAACCATTTTGAATACGCATCAACGGTCACTAGAAACATTTGCCCCATAAAGGGCCCCCGCCAAGTCCACATGAATTCTGGTCCAGGGGCCGGCTGGCGGCTCCCAGGCCAACGGGACCCCCAGCGGGGGTGAAGGTCTCTGCTCTTGGCAGGGCCAACATTGAGCTACCTGATGCTCCACGTCTTTGTCGATGCCCGGCCACCACACATACCCCCTTGCCAAAGCCTTCGTTCTCACCACTCCTGGGTGCCCCTTATGTAAGAGAGAGAGCACTTTTCCTCTTAATTGTGGGGGAATGCAAACCCGACAACCCCTTAGCAGACAACCCTGTACGACTGATAGCTCGTCTTTGCAGCGAAAGAACGGAATATATTCCTCGGAAGGGGCGACCCTGGGCCATCCACGTAACACCCATTGTAAAACAGTAGATAAGCATAGATCATGTTTGGAGTCCTCGGCGACAACAGCTGCGGATAAAGCTAAAGGCTGGTCGGAAATGGCTAGCACAACGGAAGCTGGGGCCGGGTCCTGGAGTACCTGGGGCGAGGGACAACGGCTGAGCGCGTCCGCATGGGCAATGTGTTTACCCGGCCGGTACATTAAGTGGTAAGAATAATTGGCCAAGAAGACTATCCACCTGGACATCCTTGGCGACAAAATATGGGGGCTCTGGCGATCCCCGGACAAAAGGCCCAATAAAGGCTGGTGATCTGTTACAATATCAAAGGGGCGGCCGTACAAGTAGTCATGAAATCGTCTGACTCCGGCTATGATAGCCAGAGCCTCCCTGTCGATATGGCCAAAATTCCTCTCCGCCCTGGCCAGAGTCCTTGAAAAATAAGCCAGCGGAACTTCAGTCCCATTTGGAAGTCTGTGACTGAGTACCGCGCCCACCCCATACGGGGATGCATCACAGGTCAAAAGTAGAGGTAAGTATGGGGAATACTGCGCTAATACAGTGTTGGACGTAAGAACTTCTTTGACGGCCACAAAAGCCTCTGCCTCTTTGGGTCCCCAAACCCATTTCTTATTCCTATCCAGTAGTCTGTGTAGGGGCTCGGCCAAGGTTGCTTTATGGGGGACGAAAACTGCGTAGAAATTCAATAACCCCAGAAAAGCTTGAAGCTCTGCCCTAGTGTTCGGGGTAGGGGCTTCCCAAATAGCCTTGGTTTTCTCAGGAGTGGGGTGGATACCCTGCTTATCAATGATGAACCCTAAAAATTCCACCTGTGGCACCCCAAAAACACACTTATGGGCTTTGAGTTTTAACCCTGCTTCCTTAAATTTGGACAGCACCATTTTGACTCTACCCAGGAGATCCGCCTCGGACTGGGCGGAGACCAAGACATCGTCGAAATATGGGACCGTGCCCGGAATCCCATACAACAAACGCTCCATGAGCGCTTGGAAAATCCCAGGGGCCGTGGACACCCCAAACTGTAAACGTTTACACCTGAACACTCCCCTGTGCGTTGATATGGCCTGTGCGTCGGCCGCTTGAGAGTCCACGGGCAGCTGTAGGTACGCCTGGGAGAGGTCCAGTTTTGCAAATATAGTACCCTCCCCCAACGAATGTAAGAGATGTTGCACTACCGGGACTGGGTATGAATGGTGTGCCAGAGCCCTATTGATGGTACACTTATAGTCCCCACAAATTCTAATTCCACCCCCCGCTTTGACAGCCACAACAATTGGGGTCTCCCACGTGGATTGGTCAATTGGCTCCAAAACGCCCTGGGCCACTAGGCGATCCAACTCAGCGTCCACTTTGGGGCGTAAAGCTAAGGGTACCCTGCGTGGTTTAATCCTCACCGGTGGAACCAGGGGGTCTAACCCAAAAGAGATAGGGGAACCCTTATAGCACCCCAGGCTGCTATCAAACACATCCGGAAATTGTAATGCAAGTTCAGAAAATGCCTTACCCCCAGACACAAAACTGACCCCCGAAACAGCCAGACCCAGGGAATCAAACCAATCCAGGCCCAGTAAATTGGCAAAAGGGCCATCTACGACAATAAGAGGTAATAACCCCGAGAACTGCTTGAAATGTACAAAGAAATGGCCCTGCCCCACAACTGGAATCAGGGACCCCTGATAGTCTCGCAGATTCAGGGGGCATGCAGATAACGACCTCTTTGTTACATGAGGAAAACAACTCTTGATGGTTGTCCAAGGTACCAGTGAATGGGCTGACCCGGTGTCAATCAGCATCGAGCAAGGGCTCTTCCCCAAAATCACAGTAATGGAAATCCTCTCAGTAGGCGGCCCGGTAGCGGCGATTCTGACGGTAGGTCGAGAGCGGAGACCGCGGCTGGAAGAAGAAACTGAAGAATAAATGGCATTGCAATTAGACCGGCGATACGAAGAATCTCTAGGAGGCGGTCGGAAGCCTCCGGCCATGGAATCCTTGTAACCTGTAGACTGATTCGAAAACGGCCGTCGGACATTACAGGCTCGGGCGATATGTCCCCGCCCCCCGCAGCGTCGGCACGTCAGATCCTTGAAGGGGCAAACAGCCCGGAAGTGATCCCCGCCACACCCTCGACACGGCGAGGGAGGAGGAGGGTGGGGCCGGGTGGTAGGAGGGGCCTCCCGCGGCCTAGACGCAGCCAGGCGACAAACCTCCTCTTCAGAGACCAAGGTGTTCTCCACATCCTGAGGTAATTGCGGAGCTAACTTGACCGGGGCTGGCGAAGTCGCGTTGACCGACACATCCATGGCAGCCAGGGACTGACTAGACATCTCGAAGGCTCTCGCCTCCGCGAGAGCGACTTTAAAGGAGAGCCCCTGGATAGCCAAAAGACGGCGCTTCAAGCGCCCGTCCCGCACCCCAAAGACTAAGCGATCGAGGAGGTAATCTTCCAAATCCACAAATTCACAGTACAGGGCAGCCCTCCTGAGCGCGGCCACATAATCATTTATTGATTCAGCCTCCTGTTGATTCCGGTGAAAGAAAACATAGCGGCGAGCACAGCGGGAGGGGGCGGGGGCGTAATGGTCCTGGAGGGTTGAAAGAAACTGCTCCCAAGGCACGTTATGGATCAAGGTAGGAGCAAAAATAGCCCTGGCGGTCTCGAACATTTCGGCACCGCAAAAACTGAGGAAGTATGCTCTCTTTCTGTCCCCCGAAATTTCAGTAAACCCATTAGAAATGAGGAAACATTCGAACCTTGCAACGTAGGAGTCCCAAGTTTCCACTCGCGGGTCGAATGGAGCGAAAGTCAGTTGCGTAGACATGCTGTAGACAGGAACAATTGAGCGTATGCTCTGCACGCGTGGAACAATTCCTCGTCGCCACTATTAAGTCTAGGCCCAGACGGAGCGAATATTAACAGTCTTTATTAGTCGGACAACACACATAACAGGAACAGCACTTTGACAGCTGACAGGGTATTTATACCCGGCACAATTCTTACATAACCAATGAGAAGCCAGTATTCCTCCCTCCAACCAGAACGACCAATGGCAAGACAGTTACTAACTCTAAGCAAATACATTACAGTCTGACAGGCATGTAATTGAACCGGGAGGAAATTTGCTTGCTAAAGTAGAGAAAACACACTCTAAAGGGCACTGTCCTTCCTTTCATTCTCCGAAAAATCCCCTTTCTTCATTTACTGGATTGAATGCATCTTGTTTCACATTTGTGAACACTTTAATGGGGATGTCTCAATTATTTGTGATATTTTGACATGTGAAATATGAGTATCCACATATCTATGCAAGCTGTTTCCTTCTTGATATTAGATATTTCATTCATTTGAGCCACTAATCAAACACAAACTTTTACATGATAATGTAGGTGATCACTAGCAAATGGTGTGATTAAAATGGAGAAAATCAACCTTTATCTTCTGTCTGCCAGAAATTGGGAACAAGAAAAAATATATGCATTGGATTGCTCCAGAAGTGTATGTTAGGTTTCTATGGACAGAAATTGAACAAAGAAATAAAGAAATAGTTGGTTCCAGAAAGCAAGGTTATTCTTGTTCTTAAATGATATTTAGGCACTATGTATCTCCCATAAAGGTTTATGACAAGCCTTTTCTCTCTTGGTGAATGATGAAGAACTCTAATGCAGTACTGATAATCATATTTTAAATATGATTTCATTCCATTTGTACTTCCTGAAATGAAAAAGTGGTTAAGCAGCCACCAAATTATGGTAAAAGCAGTTGTTGGCACCCTCCCCTTGACACAAGTGGTAGAGTGCTGTTGCTACTAGCTGTAACTGGTAAACCCTTGCTAATGATTAAACACATTGTGTAGAAGTAAGCCTAGTTAATTAATTGTAAATTTCTTAAGCATAAACTCACTCCATAAATTGTTGTTGCTTAATTTTGCTCCAGTTGAATCTGTTCTTGCTAATATTCAAACCTGCTGTTGCTTCAAGCAAACAGAGTAGATGTTATTGAGACATCCTCAAATGTGCACATTTATGTAATATATTTAGCTATTCTATTTCTGTGCCATACCTGTTCTCTATAGTAAGAAAAAAAATAGTGTGATAATTTACATTACTGTCATGGTTAACTAGAAACTAAATAAGTGAATTCACCCTTCACTGAAGGAGGCAACCTGCTGACTCTTTATTTATGAAACATGCAGTAACTAGGATAATCATCTTGTAAACACAGAGAGGAGGTTGCCTATAGTGGCTTATAGTGTACTAATGAAAATGTCTCCTATTGCTTCCCCACAGCTGGTCCTTTCATTGTTCACAAATGCAACCCATCGCTTTCATCAACCCAGTGATTCTATCTACAACAAAATTACTAATCATGTAAGATATGATTGGAAATTCCTTCCCCCCCCTCCAATTTATAGTCTTCCTTAGTCCCCAGGAAAAGGTTGATGTGCACTATATACTCAAAAATAGTAAGATAATTGAGCAAATTTCATGGGCTAAATCTTACTATTCTTAATCCAAAGCAAGCACTGTGAATATGATATTGCTTCATTATGATCTATAAAGTTGGCATAGGTTGGCTATTTAATGCTTTAATTTAGCTTTGCTGCTGGAAATAATAGGATATAACTATTTCTTTAATGGGAGCTGGTTTGCAATTTAAACATTATCTAGCAGAAATAATAGAAAGATTCTATACAATCAACATATATTAATGATAATATTGATCTTCATAATATAAACTATGCCAGTCCATATAATTCTTGTTCCCTTAACAACCCCATAAAACAAATATTAGAAATAATGAATATTTTTATCTCATTAAAAAAGAATAATAATAAATGAAATCCAGTCTTACAACGTTTTAAAATCCATATAGCTGTTCTAATTGTTGACAATTATTCCATTCTACATTTGAAATCATGTGTTAGATCTTTGTTTACTGGTGGGCATCAAAGTGATTTGTCACAAGGATTAATTTTCCAAAATTCTCTTTAGCAAATATTAGTAAGTTGAAACCATTTGTATTACAAGAATTTCAGCAATGAAACTATTTTCAATATAAAACCAATTTGGATTAAGAATACTGTAGTAAGATTCAGCCGATGAAATTACCAGAGCCCCTTCGATGCATAAGCAGATTGAAAGATTGTATGGATGAAGAGGATACACCAGGCAACAGCGGAGCAAAGGTATTCACCCACCACCGGGGTGAAGGGCACCCTCTCTACCTGAGACAAAAGCGTCCATCCTTGCTCTTTGAAGCATAGCAGGCCTACTGCTACAGTGCACCACGTAAAGATTAGGAAGCAAAGATTGTAACAGATTGCACCCAAAATATCGAAATCGGACTTTCACAGGACTGTGGACATTGGTGAGAAGGGGATCCAACCATAAGGATGAGGAAACCAAGGAGCTCAGTGAGAGGATCAGTGGCAAAGATAAGGGGAGAGTGGGGAGTGCAGATATATACAAACAAGGAGAGCCAAACGGAATCCGTATGGATTTGGAATAGTACCTTCCTTTTGCCTGAATATTGTCTATGGAGTCAGTGGATTACAGCATATTGGAAATCCAGCACTAGATAAGAGACCAGACACCAGAATAAGTAATAGTATATGATGTACAGTGGATGATTTTGCAGTTTGGAATGGAAGAACTCCATTGTTGTGTATGAGAAAGTAGCACCCGATTGCAGAATCTGAAGGAATCAAGACTTTTGAAATACGAACTTGTTAACTGAGGCTTATATAATATCTACTGATATTGGTTTAGTTGGTTTAGTTACAGAAAGAATTACATTATACTATTTTCTTCTATTTTCCTTTTCATAAGCCTATATGTTCTCTCCCTCAACACTTCTGTTTCAGATAAACATTTCCCCCTCCTTCCTTTCTCCTTGCTGCCAACCTGCCTTCCATCGAGGACTTGTATACGGCACAAGTCAAAAAGAGGGCGGTGAAAATATTTACTGACTCCTCACATCCTGGACACAAATTGTTTCAACTCCTACCCTCAAAATGTTGCTACAGAGCATTGCACACCTAGACAACTAGACACAAGAACAGTTGTTTTCCCAAACACCATCACTCTACTAAACAAATAATTCCCTCAACACTGTCAAACTTTTTACTAAGTCTGTAGTTCTATTTATACTAGTTTTTTCTCATCATTCCTATCACTCGTTTCCTCCCATTAGTATGACTGCAACTTGTTGCTTGTATCCTAAGATTTTTATTAATATTGATTGTTTCTTCATTACTTATTTGATTCCTAGGGGTGATGGTTTTGGTATATTCGGGTTTCTTCCCGTGTAGGATTCAGAAATTTCTGGCGATGTTTCGACGAGGTCCCACTCGTCATCTTCAGGTTGGTGCTTCTGTCCTTGTTCTAGGGTGAACACAGCGAGACCTGAGCTGCCTTCCTTCTATAAATACTGGTGGCTGGGTGTGGTTTGATGGCTCAGCAATTGCCTGCTGTGTAGAAACTTCCTGGTGAGTCAGTGGGATAACACCTGGGGTCGTTGATTTAACTGAGGTATGCTGATTAGTTAATGATTGTGGATTAGGGGTGATATCCTGAGTAGTTGGAGCTTGCAGGTTACTTGGTTGTTTTGCAATGTGTGTTCTGAGTCTGGTTTCAGTTTCTATGGCTGGGATACATTTGTTAATGAGGGCTGGTTTCCAGATGTCTGGTAGCCCTTTACCAGACATAAGAATAGCACCGATTTTGGAATGAAGTCAGGGTTTTTGAATTGCTCATCTGCTAACCATAAAATGGGTTATGAGATGTAGTCAGGGAAGGATAAGTGGGAGGAAGAGGTAGAAAGAAAGAAAGTAGAAAGGAAGGGAAAAGAGAGAAAGGAGAGAAGTAGGAAAGAGGTAGAGAGGGAGAAAGGGAGAAAGAAGGTAGAGAGAAGTGAGGGAAATAGAGGGAGTGGAATAGTATAATATATAGAAAGAAAGCAGATGGGAGATAAAAGTATAAAAGTAGCAAATTAGGTTTATGGCATTTTGGACATAAATGTATAATTATGGGTGTTTTGATATTATGGTATATGTATGGATGTTTATGTAAGTTTGGTTAAAAAGAGAATTCTTTTCAAAATAAAATGTGCATTGCGATGTTAAGGGGTAACCTCTATCACTTAAGTACTTATGAGTGATATCACACTGGGACTTACAAAAGAGCAAGGATTTTTATTGCAATATTATAATGCCTGTTTCATTATTGTCTCCCTTGTACCACACCTACAGATTCCCAGAAATGTAGATCAGTAATTTCTCACAGGAACTGGCAAGTAATGAATTCCTTGCATGTGTCTAAAAAGAAATAAATGTTTTCTTTGGAAAACCTGCAGTATAATTGATTAAAATTGATTTTATGGGAATTTGCTTTCATCTTTGCTCCAAAATTGACCTACAGAACAACTGAAAAAAATATTTGGACACATTTTTATAGATTAACGATGTTCTGAACTTAAAACTCTGGGGCTAAAATGTTTCCGTTAATTGATATCAAGATTTGAACTCAGACTTTTCTCATGAAGTGTTTAGTTGCAGTTGCTTAATGTATGGATTTAAAATATGCAAGCTTGCACTTTTATTTATTAGGTATATTGAGAAATCAGCAGAAATACATCATATGAAATATATCATATGAATCTATTTCTTTGTAACTTATTTCAGCAGATAAAACAGAAACCACTTATCTTTTGTGTGTTGGAATCCCATAATGTTATACTAATACATGCTATTTGAAAGAGAACCATTTTCTTACGTTGGGGACCATATTTGAGTTTTTATTTTAATTCTGAGATAAGGAAGTCTCCTCATGTTTCATCATCAGTCCATGTTTCAAATGGACTCAAATAGTGAGTGTAGATGTTTTTACATTCTGAATTCTGAAGTTGTTTATCAGCTGCTGAAATTGTTTATCAGCTTCTATTAAAAAAACCAGACCAAAAACTAATGGGATGGAAATATTAAATAGCAGTTATAATGTTCATACTTTAGAGGGGGATGAGAGCTGGCTGTCTGCCCAGATTTGATGAAATACTTTCAGAAGTACTTTCCCCTGAAGGAGAGCACCCAAAAATAATTACCAAGGTTATGACTGCACAGCACGGCTCATTGCTAAGTGACTGGAAGCAGCACAAAGTGGAGGAAACTAGTAAACAAAAGCTGGAAGCAAAAACATTGTTTGCTGGACATTTATGTGTGTATTTTTTGATAGAGTTGAGTAGAAGAGTTGGAGAAAACCTTGGAGGTTTTCTAGTCCAACCCTCTTCTTAGGCAGGAAACCCTGTATCATTTCACACAAATGGTTATCCAATCTCTTATAGTTTATAGAATAAACTATACGAGAATATCCAGGATTATTGGCCAAATTTCTTGTAAGCATTTTAAACCCTAAATCAGCTTGCTGTACATTACAAATCTAATAAATAATAATAATAATAATAATAATAATAATAATAATAATAATAATAATAATGAAAAATCTCTTAACTTCAACTTTTCCCTCCCTCATCTGCCTCCCATCACTGACACCGCACCCCCCAATGACCAATGGATGGCCATGGTGGGCGTGATCTACTCAGCTTCCTGCATCACAGTATGGGGGGAGCATTTTCACCTCCCCAGGCTCCAAAGGCTTTCCAGCAATTTTCATTTGCTTATTAGTTATAATGGTTATGGTGATCTGTGGTACCATCTTTCATGGATCACCTTGAGACTTTCCTCTTTTCATGAGCACTGATCAATATCCAAAATGAAGATGAAACTAAAGACCTGTTCAACCATAACTCAGCTTGCATGAATGGCAATGCATTCAGACTTTAATTAATGTTTTTGTTGCTTCTGGTAGTATCCTGGGGCAGCTTGAAAAGCTGGTTAATGAAAATAGGCAACTGGAAGCATATTATTTGCCCAGATCTCTTGAAGAAGCCATGTGTATGATGAAAAAAGTTGACATTTCAGAGACATTGTTTGGAACGTTTATAATAAACCAGAGACACCAAATCCCAAACATATCCTAGACAGCTGCTTGCTTATTGGTTTTAGCCATGAGTAATAAAAGTATTCAGAAAATATTGTGCTCTGTAACCCTGCTGTTCTCTTCAAAAACACTATACACTTGTACTGTTCCCAGGTCTATTTGACCTGGACCACAAATTGATCATTTTAGGTACTTATATTTGGTCTTTTTGAAAGCTTTTTTCACTTGGAAACAAGTTTGAACATTTCTGCACACATTGAAATGAAAATTGAAATGAAAAAATAATGCTTATTGGTTTATTTTGCTGATGAAATGCATGCCCCCCTGTTTTTGTGAAATATTTTTCAATTTATGGATAGGTTTGCTTGAAAAAAGTGTTCTATTGTACTAAAGTTCGTGTGGGATTGGTAGCTTGAACATTTCTGAACATAATGATATGAAAATTGAACTGGAAAAATTGATGCATATTTGTTTATTTTGCACATAAAAGTCTCCTCCCCGTGTTCAATTATTTCAATATATTTATTGTTAATTTCAAACTTACATACTTGTTTTTAGTAAAATGGATTTATTTCATAAAAGTAGTTGTCTGGCTATCATGTGCTTGCTTTTGAAAAGGATATTCCAAATATTTCTAGTCAAATATATATAAAAAGTGAAAATAACACAGCAAGGCCGAGGGAGGGGGTGGCCCTTTTGTGGCCAAAATAAACAAATAAGAATCATTTTTTTCAGTCCATTTCTATTTTTCATATGATCAGAAATGTTCAATTTAGTATACCAAAACTTTTGGGGGAAAATTCCTTAGATATTTGTAGCCTAAAAAAATATAAATTTACACGAATTTCAGAAAAAATGGGGGGGGGGGGGCATTTTGATCAAAATAAAAATATAAGCCTCAATTTTTTTCAGTTCAATTTTCATATCATTACGTTCAGAAATGTTCAGACATGTTTCCCAGTGAAAAAAGTTTTCAAAAAGACCAAATTCAAGTACAGTGATCCCTCGGTTAGCGCGGGGGTTACGTTCCAAGACCTCCCGCGCTAACCGATTTCCGCGTTATACCGGATGCGGAAGTAAAAACCACCATCTGCGCATGTGCGCCATTTTTTTCATGGCCGCACATGCGCAGATGGTGGAGTTTGCGTGTGGGCGGCGGGGAAGACCAAGGGAAGTTTCCTTCAGCCGCCCAACAGCTGATCTGCTCCGCAGCGCGGAAGCAGCGAGGAGCCGAAGATGGGGTAAAGGCAAAGGGGAAACCCCATCTTCGGCTCCTCGCTGCTGCCGCGCTGCGGAGCGGATCAGGTGTTGGGTGGCTGAAGGAAACTTCCCTTGGTCTTCCTGCCGCCCAGGCAAAGGGGAAACTCCAAGATCGCTTGCCGCTTGCCGCTTTGCAGCTTGGAGCCTTGCTTCGCCTCCTTCGCTGCAATAGGCAAGCGGCAAGCGGCAAGCGATCTTGAGAGAGAGAAAGGAGGGCGACTTGCCAGTCCACGCCCCCCTGGATGAACAGCCTCGCATGGCCCCAGCGCCGGGCTCCGCTGTTGCCTCCGCCCCCATTCGGCTCTGCAGCTGAGAGGCCTTCCCGGCAGAGCCCTCCCCAACAGCTCCCGCTGCCAGCGCAAAAAAGAAAAGAAAAAGAAATCCCCAAAAGAGGCAGGCACAAAGCGGGGGCACAAGGGGAGCTGCCCGGCAGAGGTTGCTTTTTTTCTTCTCGTGGGCAAGTGGAGGGGGGGAGAGAGAAGGGAGGAAGAGAGTGTGAGAGAGGAAGAAAGAGAGAGAGAAGTGACTCTTGGTGATGACGTATGACGTCATCGGGTGGGAAAAACCGTGGTATAGCAAAAAAACCGTGGAGTATTTTTTAATTAATATTTTTTGAAAAACCGCGTTGCAGCGTTTCGCACTAATCGAGACCGTGCTAATCGAGGGATCACTGTACCTAAAAAAATCATTTTGGTCTGGGTCGAATACGACCCGAAACAGACTCAACGTGATTTTTTTCTTTGCCCAGAAAAAAATTAGCCCCCACCCCCACAAATATTTTTATGATGATCAGCAATGTTAAATTGAGTAAATGAATGCCTAAGATATTAAAAATATTTCGGATTTGGAGCCTAAAAAAATATAAAGTGAAAATGATTGCAAGCAGCCGGGGGTGAAGGGAGGCCTTATTTCTTATTTTTAAAAACCAATAAGCATCATTTCTTTCAGTTCATTTATATTTTTCTTATGTTCAGAAATGTTCAAACTACCAATCCCACACCAACTTTAGTAAAATTTGACACATTTTGGAAGCTAAACTATCTATAAATTGAAAAAAACTTCACAAATAAAGGGGAGGGTCTGCCTTTTATAATCAAAATAAAGCAATATGCATAATTTTTTTTCAGTTCAATTTTCATATCATTGTGTGCAGAAATGTTCAGACTACTTTCCAAGTGAAAAAAGTTTTCAAATTGACCAAATATAAGCACTTCAAATGAAGAATTTTCGGTCCGGGTCAGGGTGACCCGGGAACAGTACAAGTGTGACTTTTTTTTCAGCAAAAAAGAAACTCCCCACCTCCCCAAAAAAATTCTCATAGAGAGAACCCCTGAAATGATGAAAAGTCATGAAATTTCAAGTTTCAGATTTCAGAAATTTTTTACAGGGTCTCAAACTTTGATTTTGGGTCTCACAGACCAGAACAGCACAGCAGGGGTAATTTGCAATTACTGTACTTTAGACTTTTTAAAATTCTAGTTTATTATCCATATTACTGGAGAAATTTCCTTCCTTCCTTCCTTCCTTCCTTCCTTCCTTCCTTCCTTCCTTCCTTCCTTCCTTCCTTCCTTCCTTCCTTCCTTCCTCCCTCCCTCCCTCCCTCCAAATGTAACCACTCCAGATGTAGGCAGAAAACAACAAATCTACTAAAGGCAGTAAAGGCAGAAATATGAACGCTCAACAGACATTTGAAAAATCAGCTAAATCCCTAAACTAGCCTGTTCTAAGTCTGTCATTTTAAACATATGAGGCTAGATATCAATTAAGCAACTCAGGAGAGTATTTTGTAACTGGGGCACCCTTATTGAAAATTGTCATGACAGGCATATGCAGTTAAAGAGAAGGAAAGAGACATTTGTCATGCATCCAAATTCTGACTGGGCTTGTGAAATCATTTAAAGTTTAATGGAGGCCCTTTTAATCTAGTGATATTATGACCTGATACCACTAAAGCAGAACCAGAATATATTTCACTGTATATAGCTTTCAGGGGTATTCATGCATTGAACAAATTTACCCTCCTTTATTATCAGATGATCTAGTCCTCCTTGAAAAACATTTGGGAAAATGGGTTTCTTGATTATATTTTTTTGTGAATAATATGAACCGAACATGGATCTTATTTAAACATTGTTTAATAGTACTTTTCTTAAATATTACGGTATATTCTTGGTTTAAAAGAAACAGAAACATAGAAACATAGAAAATTGACGGCAGAAAAAGACCTCATGGTCCATCTAGTCTGCCCTTATACTATTTCCTGTATTTTATCTTAGGATGGATATATATTTATCCCAGACATGTTTAAATTCAGTTATTGTGGATTTACCAACTACATCTGCTGGCAGTTTGCTCCAAGGATCTACTACTCTTTCAGTAAAATAATATTTTCTCATGTTGCTTTTGATCTTTCCCCCAACTAACCTCAGATTGTGTCCCCTTGTTCTTGTGTTCACTTTTCTATTAAAAACATTTCCCTCCTGAATCTTATTTAACCCTTTAACATATTTAAATGTTTTGATCATGTCCCCCGTTTCCCTTCTGTCCTCTAGAGCAGTGTTTCCCAACCTTGGCAACTTGAAGATATTTGGACTTCAACTCCCAGAATCTCTGGGAGTTGAAGTCCAAATATCTTCAAGTTAGATTAGATTAGATTTAGATTTATTGGATTTATATGCCGCCCCTCTCCGCAAACTCGGGGCGGCTCACAACAATAATAAAAAACAGTACAGTACATAATACCAAATCCAATGCCCACCAATCTAATTACAATTTAAAATTAGTAATCTCATAAAAACAGTATATATAAAAACAGGCACACAGTCAATCAATCAACAAAACAACATGGGCAAGGGGGAGGTGTTTTAGTTCCCCCATGCCTGACGGCAGAGGTGGGTCTTAAGGAGTTTTCGAAAGGCAGGGAGGGTGGGGGCAATCCTAATCTTCGGAGAGGGGCGGCATACAAATCTAAATAATAAAATAAATAAATAATCTCAGGGGGGAGCTGGTTCCAGAGGGTCGGGGCCCCCACAGAGAAGGCTCTTCCCCTGGGTCCCGCCAGACGACATTGTTTAGTCGATGGGACCCGGAGAAGGCCAACTCTGTGGGACCTAACCGGTCGCTGTGATTCGTGTGGCAGGAGGCGGTCCCGAAGATATTCTGGTCCAGTGCCATGAAGGGCTTTATAGGTCATAACCAACACTTTGAATTGTGACCGGAAACTGATCGGCAACCAATGCAGACTGCGGAGTGTTGGAGTGATATGGGCATACTTGGAGAAGCCCATAATTGCTCTCGCAGCTGCATTCTGCACGATCTGAAGTTTCCGAACACTTTTCAAAGGTAGCCCCATGTAGAGAGCGTTACAGTAGTCGAGCCTCGAGGTGATGAGGGCATGAGTGACTGTGAGCAATGACTCCCGGTCCAAATAGGGCCGCAACTGGCACACCAGGCAAACCTGGGCAAACGCCCCCCTCACCACACCTGAAAGGTGTTTTTCTAATGTGAGCTGTGGATCGAGGAGGACGCCCAAGTTGTGGACCCTCTCTGAGGGGGTCAATAATTCCCCCCCCCCAGGGTAATGGACGGACAGATAGAATTGTCCTTGGGAGGCAAAACCCACAGCCACTCCGTCTTGTCTGGGTTGAGTTTGAGTTTGTTGACACCCATCCAGGCCTCAACAGTCTCCAGGCACCAGCACATCACTTCCACTGCTTCGTTGACTGGACATGGGGTGGAGATGTATAACTGGGTATCATCAGCATATTGATGATACCTCACCCCATGCCCTTGGATGATCTCGCCCAGCGGTTTCATGTAGATATTAAATAGCAGGGGGGAGAGGACCGACCCCTGAGGCACCCCACAAGGGAGAAACCTCTGGGTCGACCTCTGACCCCCCACTAACACCAACTGCGACCGACCGGAGAGGTAGGAGGAGAACCACTGAAGAACAGTGCCTCCCACTCCCAACCCCTCCAGCCGGCGCAGAAGGATACCATGGTCGATGGTATCAAAAGCCGCTGAGAGGTCAAGGAGCACCAGGACAGAGGACAAGCCCCTGTCCCGGGGCCGCCAGAGATCATCCATCAACGCGACCAAAGCAGTTTCCGTGCTGTAGCCGGGCCTGAATCCAGACTGCTGAGGACCTACATAATCGGCTTCATCCAAGGACCGCTGGAGTTGAAGTGCCACCACCTTCTCAACAACCTTCCCCATGAAGGGAAGGTTGGAGACTGGATGGTAGTTATTAAGCACGGCTGGGTCCAGGGAAGGCTTCTTGAGGAGGGGGCGCACAAGTGCCTCCTTATAAAGGGACGGAAAGGACCCCCCCCAAGGAGGCATTGACAATCTCCTGGACCCAGCTCCGTGTCACCCCTCGACTGGCCGAAACCAGCCAAGAGGAACACGGATCCAGTAGACAGGTGGTGGAACTCACAGCTCCAATGGCCTTGTCCACTTCATCAGGTGTCACCAAGTCAAACTCCTCCCAGACAGATGGACAAAGATGTTTAGCCCCAGTCACCTCGACTGACTCATTGTCAGTCGACTCTGTTTCACAATTGGAGTCGAGGTCCGCTCGGATCCGGGCGATTTTATCAGCGAAAAACATGTTAAAATCCTCGGCACTACTCTGCAAGGGCTCCCCAACTCCCCTCTGATTAAGAAGGGAGCGGGTTACCCTAAACAGAGCGGCTGAGCGGGATTCCACTGATGCAATCAAGGCGGCATGATACGCGCATCTTGCCGCCTTGAGCGCCACTTTGTAAGTCTTAATATGAGCTCTTACAAGTGTTCGATCGGATTCGGACTTACTCTTCCTCCATCGCTTCTCCAGACATCTCTTCTGGCGCTTCAACACCCGGAGCTCCTCATTGAACCATGGAGCTCTACGGGGTCTAGTGCCGCGGAGAGGTCGCAACGGCACAATCCGGTCAAGAGCCTCCCCTGCAGCCTTGTTCCAGGCCTCAGCAATAGACTCTGCCGAACTGTGGACAAGTGTATCTGGAATAACCCCAAGTGCCATCTGGAAGCCTTCTGGATCCATCAGGCGTCTGGGGTGGAACCTCCTAATTGGTTCCGCCTCCCTGCGGAAGTTGCCAAGGTTGGGAAACACTGCTCTAGACTATACAGATTGAGTTCATTAAGTCTTTCCTGATAAGTTTTATGTTTAAGACCTTCCAGCATTTTTGTAGCCTGTCCTTGAACCCGTTCAATTTTGTCAATATCTTTTTGTAGGTGAGGTCTCCACAACTGAACACAGTATTCCAAATGTGGTCTCACCAGCGGGATCACATATAGCGGGATCACAATTTCCCTCTTCCTGCTTGTTATATCTCTAGCTATGTAGCCAAGCATCCTACTTGCTTTTCCTACTGCCTGACCACACTGCTCACCCATTTTGAGACTCTCAGAAATCACTACCCCTAGATCTTTCTCTTCTGAAGTTTTTGCTAACACAGAACTGCCAATACAATACTCAGATTGAGGATTCCTTTTCCCAAATGCATTATTTTACATTTGTAAACATTAATCTGCAGTTTCTATAGCTTTGACCATTTATCTAGTAAAGCTAAATTATTTACCATATTACAGATGCCTCCAGGAATATCACCCCTATTGCACACTTTAGAGTCATCGGCAAATAGGCAAACCTTCCCCTATGTCACTCACAAACATATTAAAAAGAATAGGACCCAGAACAGACCCTTGTGGCACACCACTTGTAACCAGGCTCTGCTCCGAACACTCACCATTAACAACAACTCTCTGATGTCTATGCTTCAGGAAGTGTCCAATCTTTACTAATTTATCTATCAGCTCTTTATGTGGAACCATATCAAACGCTTTGCTGAAGTCCAGATAGGCAATATCCATGGCACCATCTTCATCCAACACCTTTGTTACAAAAGAAAAGTTATCAGGACCCATTGGATTTTCCACAAGCTTGTTCTTATGCATTGCACATAAAAAAGGACAGGGCCTTGATTGCATAGTTGTGGCCATCATTTTTATTTTATTTTTTTAACCACCTCCCTCCTTGTGGTTTTCTAGAAAACAAAGATAAAGGAACAAAACCATATCAGTTCTATAATATCTCCTGTGATCTGACTCCAGTATTGGTTGCTGCCCCCATTGGGGTGGTGGTGGTGCAGTGGGGGTAGTAAGTTTATGTACTATTTATTGAATACTTAATAGTCTTTTTTACTGTCCTTCCCTCTCTAGTACCTTAGGATGATCCTTAATTACTTTTAAAATAGGAAATAATTAAATAGCATGTTTTACCCATAAATGTTTTAATCATTTTAATCATTATCTAGAACTGAACGTTTATAGCAATTAAAGAAAATTGAGCTACTTGCCTAATCTGTATCATATTGAACTTTGTGGATTCAGTACAACACTTTTAAAATATTGCTGTAGTCCTCAACAAATAATGCTATCATTTGTCCTTTTTGTGGCTATTCAAATAATGTGACTTAATCAACTGAAAAAGGGTCCAAGCACCTATTTGAAAACTTACCTTGGTCAGTAAGCCACTCCCACCCAGCCACATGACCATTAAGCCACTCCTGATCACATGATTGTCAAGCCACTCCCACCTGGTCACATGACCAACAAGCCACACCCACAAAATAAACGATGCCCACAATGTGGCAGTAAAAATTTTGGCAGCCCATCACTGCCTGACTAGTGACAAACTCCTTTTTTGCTCTATATTATTTCTTTCTTTACTTTCTGTTTCATTAGTATTTAGGATCCAATTGCAATTGTGTAATGAACAAATAATTTCTTATTACGTTGTACACATTGTGAACATGAGCCTACAAGCCTACACAAACTTCAGATTAGAACTGCAGAAGAAACAGTTGCTACTAACCTGCCTTCCATTGAGAACCTGTATACTGTAGAAGTCAAAAAGAGGGCTGGGAAAATATTTACAGACCCGTCACATCCTGGATATAAACTGTTTCAACTCCTACCCTCAAAATGATGCTATAGAGCAGTGTTTCCCAACCTTTTTTGAGCCGCGGCACATTATTCATATTTTCAAAATCCTGGGGAACACTGAAAGGTGGGGGGGGACAGGGCAGGGGGGGGCTAAAGAAAAGTTTGGACAAAAAAACCCTCTCTCCCTCCCTTTCGCTCTATTTCTCCCTCTTTCTCTCTTTTCCTTCCTTCCCTTCTTTCTCTCTCTCCATCCCTCTCTTTCTTTCTTCCTCTCTTTTTTGCTCTCTTTCTCTCTCCCTCCTTCCCTTCCTCTATGTCTTTCTCTCTCCCTTGCTCTCTCTCTCTGTCTCTCTTGCTATCTCTTTCTTGCTTTTTTCTCTCTCTCTTGCTCTCTCTCTCTCTTTCACTGTCTTGCTATATGTCTCTTTCTTTCTATTTGCCTCTCTTGCTATCTCTCTTTCTTTCTCTCTCTTTCTCTCTCTCTGTCTCTCTTGCTATGTCTCTCTTTCTTTCTCTTTCTCTCTCTCTCTGTGCCTCTCTTGCTAAGTCTCTCTTTTTCTCTTGCTATGTCTCTCTTTCTTTTTCTCTCTCTCTGCCTCTCTTGCTATGTCTCTCTTTCTCTATCTCTCTTTCTCTGCCTCTCTTTCTTGCTCTGTCTCTCTTTCTCTGCCTCTCTTTCTATGTCTCTCTTTCTCTCTCTCTCTGCCTCTCTTATATATCTCTCTTTCTTTCTCTCTCTCTCTCAGCTGACTGCAAGCGGGAGCCCTGACGGCGGCAGCTGGACGTGCTGCTGGACACCGTATATGCCAGGCCCGCAGCGCCAGCATGTACGACATCCAGCAGGACATCCAACCACCACCATCAGGGCTCCCGCTTGCAGTCAGCTGAGAGAGAGGGAGAGAGCGCTCCCTCTCGCCGCCGCCATCTTCCCGCGACTACCTGTGGCCGCTGCGGCCGCCCCCTCCGCTCCCATCGCCAGTGCCCTCCCGCCGGGCCACAAAGGACACTTGCCGTCGACGCCAGAGAAGCTCCAGCTGGGCGGGGCGCTGCCGGTACTTCCGTCCTGGGGCTCCCGCTTGCAGCTGTCAACCGGCTCCTGCTCGATGCCGCAGTTTTCGGTGCTCTCCTGCTGGGCCCCAAAGAAGGAAGGCGGGAAAAAGGCGCGAAGAATGGAGCTCTCCTTCTTCCTGCCTTCCTTCTTTGGGGCCCAGCAGGAGAGCGCCGAAAACCACGGCATCGAGCAGGAGCTGGGGGACAGCTGCGAGCGGGAGCCCCAGGACGGAAGTAGCGGCAGCGCCCCGCCCAGCTGGAGCTTGGCGGCACACCTGGCCATGTCTCGCGGCACACTAGTGTGCCGCGGCACACCGGTTGGGAAACGCTGCTATAGAGCACTACACAACGGAACAACTAGACATAGTTGTGTCTAGATAACTAGACTAGATAACAGTTTTTATAGACTAGATAACACAACTAGATAACAGTTTTTCCCCGAATGCCATAATTCTGTTTAACAAAAAATTCCCTCAACACTATCAAACTATTTACTAAGTCTGCAGTAATGTTAATCTTCTCATCATTCCTATTGCCCATCTCCTCCCGCTAATGACTGTATGACTGTAACTTTGTTGTCTATATCCTTACAATTTATACTGACTGCTTCTTAATATAATTTGATTGCTTATTTGTATCCAGACTATCATTAAGTGTTGTACTTTATGATTCTTGATGAACATATCTTTTCTGTTATGTACACTGAGAGCATACTTGTGTCCAATCATACTTGGCAAATAAAATTCTCTTCTCTTCTCTTCTCTTCTCTTCTATTCTATTTTATTCTACTCTACTCTGTTCTATTGAATCAATAATGCACTTGTTTGTAGGGACTAGACATTATATCAATGAAACCATATATATGGGCAGCAGCTAACTGATTTGGATGATTTTAAAAGCTAATGAGACACAGATCAGGTTCTTCTTGGATGGGGATTATAAAGATTGTAGGTTTGAAGGCAGTGTCATGATGGAGCCAGCTCATGCAAGATGATTCTTAAATTTTCTGGAATTTTCTAAGCTGGCTGAGAGCAGAACTCAGTCACCACATCTAGTGCACCAATGAACAATTTGGAAATTATTAGGATGCAGTAACAATGGAGCTGGCAGAGCTGATATTAGTAACCATCACATCACTGCTCAAGGTCAAATGATCAAAGAAGGAAGTGGTATCTCTATAGTTAAAAACACCCCAATGTGCAAATGACAATGAATTCTCCAGGAGTTAAGCTTAGCAAAGACTTTATTGTTTGACTGAATATATACCTGAATAGTCATTACTATAATGACTAAGAATTGTAATAATTATGCACAGTGCTTTTCATAGCAATTAGTCACTTGAAGATATATAAGGAGTTCTTTACAGATTTTACAAAAGAGGAACTTTTACATGCATCATTGGTTTTTTGTTGTTGTTTTATATTTAATACTTGAATTTGTAAACACTAACATTTGAAACTACTCAAGTTTTATGTGATTATTCTGCTTTTAGGTTCCTTTATACTCTTGTTGATCATGTCAGTTTAATGTAGACTGTTCTGGTCTCATTGAGGAGGAGGAGTCTTCATGTGGAGTTAGAGAGTTCAGCCTGACACCAGCTTAGTTCTGAGAAGTTTAAGTGGTTGTGTTAATGGTTGTTTATGGACAAAGATATAGATTGGAAATGAAGTGATTCTTTAAATCAAAAGCTGAGATTCAGTACATTTAACTCTAAGGTATTCACATCAGAGGCTACCATATGAACTTGGACCATGCTGGCACACTTTCTTCAAATCAACAATCTTTGATGAAGATAAATAGGAGACATCTTATCATACAGTATGAAAAGTAGAGTAAATGTATAGTCACTTATTTGAAAACCTAGTTCAATTTGCTTTAAGTCAATCATTGCACTGTAGTCTCAGGAATTTTCAGAACTAATTATTGATGGGAAGATTAATGGAAAGATAAATCATGGAACTTAAACATTATTGGAAGACAGCTGATCAGTTATTATTGAACTTGAAGTGATGGAAAACAGCTGTAATAATTCAGAAGGCTTTTCCAGTTGAAGTACATAAATTTCATCATGCCTGCCCACAACCTTGTGAGGATTGTCTACACCCTCATTTAATTCAATTTGCTTTTTCATGTTAGGAACCCAGGAGATTTTATTTGTTTACCATCAAGAAGAGGTTTGCTAAAAACGAAGAAGTTTGAAAGACAGTGCTTAGAGGAGTTATTTACATATTAAACAATCTTCATTATTACCATTATAATTACTTGAATTCTTAATTGGAATTTAAATATATTGCTTTATTAGCTCTGGATAGCTTAATTTTTTCTAAGAAAAAACTGTGCATTGTTTGACAGAAATAGGCTTTCTGAAGAATTGCAGTTTAAATGGTCAGGGTGCTAAAGCTTCTCCATGTGAAGAAAGGTTGTAATCTTTAGGACAATTTAAGGATTTTTTTTAAAGTACTGGTGCTATCAGTGTTTGAGCCATCTTATAGATTTTTGGTCCACAGTACGTCAGGAAGACAGCCCTCTTCCTGTTGTTAGTTTCCAAGAACATACGGAACCGTGACAAATATGTTTGCCATTTCTCTGTGTTAAGGTTGAAAAAGGCTGGTCCTGTCAATTGCTGTTGTGACATTCTTCGATTCTTCTTGGTCAGAGCAGTTCAGTTGTGCTAAAGATGGCCACGGATACCACAAGGTTCTTTTCTCCACTACCTTTGTCACCAATGAGCGTGGGAGCAAAGAAGACAAGCCAGAGGGAATTCAGCACCTTTTATTCTAAGCAGAAGGCAAGAGCAAGAACTGGCCGCGAGTGGTAGGGAAGCTGCTTTTAAGAGCTTCCCAGCCACTCGGACGGCCAATGACAGTCGTTCAATTCTGCCGCCACTATTTCCAGTCAATCAGTGGTGGCTATGCAAATTAACTATGTTCCTCTATACATAACACTCTAGCCGACTGCTGTCCAGATGTTGTACATACTCCTGGTCAGTTGGAGGATGATGAAAATACTGAGGACTCTGATTCAGATAATGTTTATGAATTAGTGGGTGGCCCAGAGTTACAGGTAGTAGAACAGGTGGGAGGCCAGCCACAGGATGAGGCTATGAGTTCAGGATCTAGCGAGGGAGAATCAGACGCTCACTGGGTTAACCCTAAATTCAGAAGGGCCCAAAAACGTAGAGAACAGAGGTCTGGAAGAAGATATTAAGGAGAGGAATGGGTTAAATACTGTAGTGATGTATTTGGCACATCAGGGAGTCAGTGGGGGAGAAGGGTGGAGTTTCAATGTTGCTGATGAGAAAAATGGATGTTTTTCTTGCTGCTCTCAAGTAAGCAAAAGTATTCTGTGTTGATTAACAGTCAGGGCTGCTATTTTTAGAGATCATGCTATTAGGAAAATAAATCTTGTTAAGTGGAGAAGGAGAAGGAATGTGAGAAATGCGATCAAGGGAGATAACGGACCAACAGATAAGTGCGTGTATGAAATGTGTTTGAATTCCAGAAGAGCAGAGAAATAAATGGAGTTTCTTTATTCATGATATAATGCATTTAATAAGAGTTATTTGTAATTGCTAAATTTCTACCAGAAACCAGAACACCAGATAAAATGAGTCTTATCTAAAGGAACAGCTTCATTTTTCATCTACCCGGATATCATTTCCTAATTTAGTCTACCACCTTTTATGTTAAATTGTCTACTTTGCTGCATCATCTGGTTATAGTAGTGCTTGTATCTCAGAACTCAAACTGGTCAATTTTGACCAATGAAATGGATGTGCAGATTAGAACAACTTTCCTGACATTTTCTTTTAAAGGTTGCACAACATTCATGGTATTGTTGATAAACTTGTGGCTGCTTCTCCTTGCAAACTACCTCACTGGTGGCCTCAAACTTGTGTAAGTGCTAGCTCTTAAGGGTCTTTTAGCCCTTCCACCCTTTTAAATCTTGTGAAAATTTAAACAGATTTCTATTTCCAAAGATATTTCTATGCTAGTTGGTTATTGGACTGCCTTTAAAAAAAAATAAAAAATTCTTCATTAAATTTTCACAAAAATAAAAAAAAATCCACATCACAGTTTGTTCCATTTTACAGATCATAAACCATCTTTGTTAGTGTGTTACAGTATTTTTTAACCTATTACATTCAGTAGTATACATTATACCATATACATTTATTGTCTAATATATATTACAATTCCTAAGTGGTAAATAAAGATATTTACAAGGAATCTGTAGTTTGTTTCAGTTGTACTGTTGCTTCTTATTATGTTATTTCTATATTCTCTTTTGAATCCATTCATGCCATTTTTGCCATGTTCTTTTTGGTTTTGTTCTTAGGAAGAACAGTTATTTTATTCCTGGTCATAATCCCTTCAGTGTGGTGAAAGTAAGTCTGAACTATCTTTGGAAACATATTATTATTATTATTATTATTATTATTATTATTATTATTATTATTATTATTATTATTTATTAGATTTGTATGCCGCCCTTCTCCGGAGACTCAGAGTGACTCACAACAAAACAGTCCAAATCCAATGGTTAAAACAATTTAAAACCTTTAATATAAAAACAATCATACATCTCATACAAACCATAAGTAAAGCGGAAACGGTCCAAGGGGAATCAATTTCCCCATGCCTGGCGACAGAGATGGGTTTTAAGGAGTTTGCGAAAGGCAAGGAGGGCAAGGGGGGAGTTTATTCCAGAGGGTCGGGGCCGCCACAGAGAAGGCTCTTCCCCTGGGTCCTGTTTTGTCGATGGGACCTGGAGAAGGCCAACTCTGTGGGACCTAATCGGTCTCTGGGATTCTTGCGGCAGAAGGCGGTCCCAGAGATATTCTGGTTCGATGCCATAAATAGCACAGCATGGAATTACAGTCAAACACTAAGACTAAAACCAAATATTGTTAAATCTCCCAACTCAGCTAGTAATTAAAAAGTCATAAAATATTCAGCAAAGATTTGAATATTTAGGTAATAGTGCACTGAATGTTCATTGTCAAAATGTACAAATGAGAATATTAGGATTAAACTACTTGTAGTCAGAGTATGATAAGAAAAGGGCTGTATTTCATCTGCTAATTCTGCTCTGTAATATATTCCTTTTTAAAAAAAAATAAAGAAGGGATATTTATTTTAGCAATGGGTTCTTACTGGAAGCTGTTTCTATTTTATTAATGATTTTACATGAACCAGTCAACTGACTCACGCTCAGCAGGTTTTATGATGCCACAGTTTGAAGCTATTAATGAGGTAAGTCCCAGTCAGCAACAGCAAAAATCAGGCATATATGAATCAGTAAACCATTTATATTGCATGGCCCCTCAGACTGCCTAGGGATCACAGAGCTCTGTGAGAGAGCATGGATACAGATGAAGTATTTTTTTATAACTGCCCTACTAATTGGGAAGAACACATAATGCTCTGATTTGGGAAAATAGTTTCTATTATTCTGCACTTTGCTAATTAAGGTTGTTGGAAAGTTCAGTATTTAGCACTATTTCCCCTGAAAACCAAAAAAAAAAAAAAAAGGTTGATCCATTAAAATGCTGAACACTGCATATGCTGACAAAACCAGGAATTTCCAGGGTTAGAGTTCATGTAGCCAGGGAGGCTTTTATTTATGCAACACTGTGACAATACTTGGAAATATACCATATTTCTTTTGCCATATTGTCTTTTTAAAACAGAATTCTGCTGTCATTTTATGGCAGGGGTCTCCAGTTTTTGGCAACTTTAAAACTAGTGGGCTTTAAGCCTCAGAATTCCTATCAGCCATATTGGCTGGAAAATTCTGTAGCTGAAATCTTAAAGTTGTCAAGTTTGGAGACTCCCTGCTTTATGGTATTTGCACGAGCATTATCAGTTTGGGGTTTTAAAATATTGGTCACTTCTATGGCATTATGAAGGGACCATGGATAAGAGCATGGGATGAAGGAGATCTACAAGGAAGAAGGATGGATGGTAGATGTTAAAGGGATGGATTTAAATATGTTGAAGGGTTAAATAATGTTCAGGAGGGAATGTTTTTAATAGGAAAGTGAACACAAGAACTAGGGGGCACAATCTGAGGTTAGTTGGGGGAAAGATCAGAAGCAACTTGAGAAAATATTATTTTACTGAAAGAGTAGTAGATGCTTGGAACACACTTCCAGAAGATGTGGTTGGTAAATCCACAGTAACTGAATTTAAACATGCCTGGGATAAACATATGTCAATCCTAAGATAAAATACAGGAAATAGTATAAGGGCGGACTAGATGGACCACAAGGTCTTTTTCTGCGTGTTCCTGATAAAAGACAAGAAAAAGTGCAAAAAACCTAAATCCACCATATTTGTTACAAGCATAACAAATAGCCCAAGCTAAAAAGTACAAATACAAAACACCGAACAATCAAAACAGAAAATAAAAGCATTTTCAAAGAATACATTTCAAAAGCATTTGCCATTCAGGATATTACTTGTACTATAGAACACTTACTTAACATTATGATAGGTCATCACTGACCCAGACGACATAAAAAAACATACAAAATGCAATATAAAATACAATGTGGAATACACAATAATGAAAAAATCCTGTAATTGAGCTGAGTTTACTTGGTATCAACACTGTAGAATTCTAGTCAAGGCTGAGTATTCCCATAATTTTTGGAATGGTTTGCTATGCAGAACTAGGATGACTCCATAGCTTGCAGATTTTACAATAGTTCTTTTAGAGTATTTATAAGTAGTGGTGCTGTTGTTGTTCAAAAGATGCCTGGAAACTAACATATGAAGTATGAAATATGCTTCAACTGAGGGGTTCTTGGTGCTCTCTGAGCTTGCTTGTTTTCTTGCAGACATTTTATTACCCTAATTATGTAACATTGTCACTTAGCCCTGATGATGTTACCTAAGGTAGTTAGGATAATGAAAAAAAAAAACAAGCAAGGATGCCTCACTTCAACTCTGAGCGACAAATATTCTCCTTTATTGGGATGCTTGAGCATATTGTTATCTCCAAGAGGTTACCTAAAACTTGCAGACATTCCTAGAAAAAATTACCGTAAAATTACCCTTTAAAAAGATGGAAAGAAGCGGAGAGAATTTGGATGCAAAGCAGTGAAGGGCTACAAAATTTTTTACTACAACACTGTGGGCGTGGCTTATGCATTTTCTTTCAATATCTTTCAATGCAAATTGGGAGCTTTGGGATGGAGCTCCAGTTTTGCTACCCAACTGCACCCCCACCCCCTCCAGGCAGTAGCCCACCCCTGATGCAAAGGTATGTGTGCATGGGGGATGGTGTGTCAATCTTACCAATTTGCCTTTTGGTAAATGAAAGTGTTTTGAACTGTCCATGGCAACCTTGTCCTAAACGAAATTCCTGTCCGAGGTCATCATCTTTTCTGCTTAAAATTTTGTGAGAAAATGAAGAGAAATATCGTAATCATAGGGCAATGCCGCTAGACTGTGAATAAAACACATCCCAAATGACCATAATATTCTGTAAAATGAGAATATGAGGCAGATGAATTTGTTCTGTTCTACGTAATCCCTTAGCTGATAAAAGAATGGCTTTTTATAAAGGGGGTTATAAGGTTATTAAAGAAAAGTTTTTAAGCAGTAAGGGGTGAGGAAAGAAAGAGGGAAATAAAATGCACCATTGTGAATAACCAGAGCAAAGTGCTGGATTAGACTGGCCTGATTTAACAGCATAATCTTTGGGTAATTTCATTTAACAGGTTTTTCTAGCCGCACTGCATGGAATCTCTCAAAGTAACAAAATGGATGTAAAACTCCTGCTAAGACTGTTGGTTCACTGGACATTGGGGGAAAAACCCACATCAAACATTTCAGTATCTGAAAAAATACAGTTGGTTTTAAATGTATTTTAATCATGCTTTACTGCAAGGATTCTTTTACTGGAGGAGGTAGGGAAAGACATGTCACAATTCTTTTGTACCCAATTTCAGAATTTTGAATTTAACTAAGACTGCAAATCAAATTTGCATCTGCAATGGGACAATGGGACAAACAATATTGTATTATTTAAAGCATGTTACAGTAAAATATTTTGAAATTATATATAACCTATGGTCTAGAAATTAAAACTAGACTCCCCAGATTCAAATCCCGGTAAGGGTATCACTAGCCGATGAGAGCAAAACAAGCTTGAAATAGATCTATACTAGTCTCCCTTTCTTTTCATAATCAGGAAAAGTATGATTTATACGCGCGCACACATGCACACACCAAATATTTAGATTTTTGCATGAAACTCTTATACCATTTTGCATTTAATTTGATTAAAGCAAAATGGATTTCATTGAATGGAGTTTTAACACAAAAGGGTAAGAGATAATTTGGTTGAGCAATTTTATCCATGATTTTAAAATAAAATAGAGCTGGAAGGGACCTTGGAGGTCTTCTAGTCCAGCCTCTTGCTCAGGCAAGAGAACCTATAAGTGACTGTGTAGTCTCTTCTTAAAAACCTCCAGTGATAGAGTGCCCACAATTTCTTGTGGTTAATTGTCCCCCATTGTTAGGAGGTTTATGCTTAATTCCAGGTAGTTTCTCTTTGATTAAGCAAATCACCTGCAATCATTAAGCAAGACATCATGTGACTGTAACTGGTGATCTTATGGTGGATTTTCCCCCCATTGATTCTGGTTGCCAGTAGCTGGCTGGGAAATGAGCAAAAGGTGATCACATCAATGCAGAATCCTGGCAATGGTCCAAAGTGCAGGAACTAGTTGTTCAGTACATTTTCAGTGATTTCTGAAAGTTGCTAACAGGGCAATTGTTAAGCAAGTTCTGCCTGTAGTGCATTAAAAATCCACTGTTTGTTGAGACTTTCTTAATTATAAGAAAATTATGTTGCTTGTTACATATATTTACTTCAAGGCTTTGCTTTACAAAGAAGCTTAGTGAAGTTAGTTTGCAGAGGTCTCTAAAACCAGATATAGATTACATGCTTTCAGTCAGGGAACACAAACAAGTACAAATAGCAATTAGAAATAGCACTTAGACTTATGTACTGCTTCATGGTGTTTACAGTCCTCTCTAAGCTCTTTACAGGGTCAGAATATTGCCCGCAACAATCTGGGTCTTCATTTTACTGATCTTGGATGCATGGAAGTCAACTTTGAGCCAATTAAGATCGAATTCCTGGCCGAGGGCAGAGTCAGGCTGCAATACTGCATTCTAACCACTGCACTACCATGCCTCTTGAAAGTTGAAACTGTAAATAGTAATGTATTCAAATATAAACATCCTGGATTAAATCATTATGAGTGCAAATTTATACAGAACAAGTAAGTAATTATGCTGCAGTATAACATTTCTGCAATTAATTTGTTAAAAGGATGGAATGGTTAGAGCTAAGAAAGGCTTAAAAATAAGGAGAAAATATCTCTTTGTGCAGGAAGCAGATCCTATCAACACATCAAAAGACACTGAGACAGATGAGGGAAAAGAGATGCTAATGTGGCCTAGCCACAACACAGATGTGACTTACAGCTTATCACACAAGGACAAGGGACAGCCTGCTCTTTAAAATACAAATGTGGCTGATATATTATTTCAGAAAGAAAAATAGAACACTTCTATTTTTTTCTGACCAATTTGTTGTACACTGAATTCCCCATTTAGCTCCAGAGACTTTTCTTAGTATCACGTCTCATTTCTATAAAGTATAAACCTTCATGGCTCTCACTAAGGCTTTTGACACTGTCAGTTGTGAAGGGCTGTGGTGCATCATGTCAAAATTTGGGTGCCCTGATCAATTCATCCTGATGGTACGTCAATTTCATAATGGCCCATGTGCTGGCCCGGTGCTAGACAATGGAGAAGCTTCAGAGGCCTTTTCCATTACAAACAGTGTCAAGCAAGGATGAATGTTGGCACCGACTTGTTCAGAATAATGTTTTCAGCCATGCTGTCAGATGCCTTCCAGAACAGTTCCTTGGGAGTTAGCCTGAGATACTGGACCAATGGGAAACTGTTCAACCTTTGCTATGTATCTTCTCTTTGCTGATGTCTGTGGCCTGAATGCTGGATCAAAGCAGGAAATGCAAAGCAGTGTGAATAAGTTTGCAGCAGCATGCGACAACTTTGGTCTCTTTACCAACATAAAGATGACTGAAATGATGCATCAGCCAGCTCTGAAAGCCATATACCAAGAGTCCACCATCACAGTAAAGGGCAAAAGCTACAAGGAGTGGACCAATTTACATACCTTGGCAGCATCCTCTCCCGTGGCATTGAGGTCAACCCCAGAATTGCCAAGGCAAGCTCTGCATTTGGCAGAAAGGGTCTAAGTCATCCTCCTCACCTACACTGGCCTAAGAAAGCTTGGTTTTCAGACCTGAAATCCCTGTCCATTTGCCCGCCTTGGCGAATCCCGCTGACAGAGTTGTCACTCAACCAGGAGTCATTGGTCCACCCGGACCCCCAGTGGTACCAACTGACCACTTGGTACTTGAGCAGTGCACTCTAAGTCAACACAATGTTCTGGACTGCATCATTCGGACTCTCCAAGATTCCAGGAGGCCGTCCACAGAGAGAATTTACTTGGCCACCTGGAAAATTTTCTGCTCTTGGTGCTCTCAGATGGGGTATTCCACCATTGATCTATCCACTGTCAACAACCTTGAATTCTTACAGCATGGCCTTAATAAAGGCCTTTCTCCCAATATGCTCCGACGTCGGATGGTGGCCCTCTCTTTTGTTTTGTCCTATGGTTCCTTGGACTCCTTGTCCCAACATTCCCTGTTGCGCAGTTTCTGAAAGAGGCTGTGAACTTGTGTTCTCCCATCATCCATTGGTACCCAGCCTGAGACCTCTCAAAAGTTCTCCTGTCACTGATGGGCACCCCCTACAAATACTTGAGGACCACTTCACTTTCCTACCTTACCTGTAAGGTAGCATTCTAAGTGGCAATCATCTCCACTTGGAGAATCTATGAGCCTGCCACCTTGTCAGTTAGGGGGGGATCTCTCTCTATATTTCATTCTGATTGAGCGATCCTCCGAGTGGACCCTCCATTTGTTCCTAAGATCAACCCTTACTTTTACAAGGCTTGTAGCCTTTCATTTTTAGAGCTACTTTTTCAACTCTGTCTCAGTCTTCTCAGATTAAAATATGTTCCTCTTCTACCATTTCTTCCAAAACATCTTTTGGAGACAGACAAATGTTGCTATTGACATTGTTGTAATTAATGTCTAATTCCAGTCTTCAAACATACTCTTCAATATTTTCATTGTTGTAATATTTTGCATGAATTTTAGCTGTTTTAGCACCTGCCCACATTTGCGAATCAGTAGGGAAGGTAAGTGAAAGCCATCCCTGGCTATAGAGGAAATGATTCTCAAAACAACAAAATAAAGTGAAATAGCTTTCTTATGTATACTGGTCTTCCTGTGGTAGTTTACCTGAGTTGTAAGTTAAAAAGTGAAATGCCAATCAACAAACATCTAGAATGATATTTCTGAGGAATATTAAGAAAATAAAAGCTGCAGCATGGCTAGCATAACAGATATTATGCCCATTCTTAAAGTTTAAATTATGTTGTAGCCATTTTGAGCAAAAATTGGGAATATGTGCAAATTACAGTTAAACTAGCAAAAACATTTTTCCCATGTACATCTTTTTTCCTAGATGGTATTATCGCAATATATCAAATCCTGCTTGCTTAAACTTCCAGGATTTTAACTATTGTTATGCATCGAGAAACCCAAATATATTGTCTGCAGTATGGAGTGTTTCAGTATATTAATACTGAGGTTATCATGGGTTTAAGGCTAGAAGAATAACTTTTCCCTTGATATCATCAATTGTAGTAAACAGTTTGTATTGGACATGTAATGAAATGCATGGATGACCTTGAGGAAAGGGGAGAAGAGATATTGCCTAGGAAACAATCAGACAAAAGGAGCAGGAGCCCACACTTAGCAATCCAGAGAACAGAATTAATGAAGGGCCCACCTTAATTGAGCAAACAATTTATGCCTTCAGACTTGTAATATTTCATTAAAGTAGATTTAACTCATTATTTTCTTTCCTGGTTTACCCAGGAAGGTTGGCAAAACGTGAGTGAGGCTAAAACCTGAGTGAGGCGTTACCTCTTCTTTAGTCTGATTTGCATCTAATCACAAATAGAAGCTTTGATTCTGATTCATATTTGATCTTTCCTATGAATGATTCTTGATCTCTCTCCAACTTCCCACCAACCGAATCATCCTTTCATTCCTACCAATGGAAGAATCTGGCATTGAGCCATAGAAATATAAAACTCCTATTTCATCTGTCTCAGAATGAATGATTTTCAAAGTAATGAAAAAAAGAGGAAGAAGTGTAGATATGGGAGAGAAATACACTTGTCTTTTCATGTTTCTACCCTTTTGGGCAGCGGTCCCCAAACTTTTTACACAGGGGGCCAGTTCATTGTTCCTCGAACTGTTGTAGGGCCGGACTATTAAAAAAACTATGAAAAAAACCCCATGCACACTGCACATACCTTATTTTAAAGTAAAAAACAAAATGGGAACATACTATTTAGAGGGGGGGGGGGAAGAAATCTGAAATTCATATATGTTTATGTTTTGTTTTTAATTTTCTTTTGTTAACATCTGATTGGCTATACAAGGTTTTCTTGGTTTATAGAAAAATGTATAAAGAAAGAAGGAAGCACTTTGGCATAATGGTTAATAAGTTAGAAACATAATTGGTGTTGTACTTTTTGATGGAACATTAAGGAGGGAATTTAATTAAAAGAAAAGTATGTACCTGTGCTCCTGTCACTCACCTGTGGGCCGGATAAATGGTCTCAGTGGGCCGCATGCCATAGTTTGGGTACCACTGCTTTTGGGTCTTTCGTGTTCAAAGCTGAGTGATGTTTCTATAGAAGAAGTACCTGTAATCCCATCCAAATGGGAGCATGAGTATTTTTCTCATGCTCATTCTGATTTTAAGCAAATGATAGCACTTCCCTTAGGATCATAGTCCTATGTTAGCATGCCTTTTGTAGCTTACAAAACATTCCCAATAATAATGAGGAATATTGATAAGAGTTATTTTTGTCATGAAAATATCTGATTATGGGTGGCAAAATGAGACAAATTTCTGATACAACTTCTTATTGACACTGCATACTGACTGATGAACCCATTGAGTTGTGCTGTATGAACTAATGAAAATTTCAGAAATGAATCCAATCCTATTTTAGCAACATTAATTAAATAGTTTAGAAAAACTATTTCATAAAATCCACAGGTTTCTTTTTTATGTCTTAAATTTGAAAAAGTTTATTATTTTAAAAAAACACAAATATGTACAGTATCACTACAGTGTCATGTACAGTATCACTACGATGTCATTACAAATATATACATATTATCATCTCGAAAGGAAAAGGAAAAATGAAGAAAAGAAAAACATAAAGACAATTAAAAACAAGAGAGCTATCCTTATTCTTTCTTCACTATCTTATTCTTACTAATATCTTACTATATTTTATGCCATTATACATATCGTATCGTATATATATTTACAGTCTCACGTAGTTGGTCTATTGTGATTTTATAATCTTAATAGAAATTCTTAATTTAATTTGTTGTCTTGATATATTTTATGATCAATCATGCTTAGTAAGAATATCCCTGGTCTTAGTTCTAAATCAATTTGTGTGATATTTTTCAGCAATTTTTGGATTTTCTTCCAATAGGTCCTGACCTCTCAACATGTCCACCACATATGAAAGTATGTCCCTAATTCTGTTTTGCACGTCTAACATTTATGGCAAATTCCAGGATATATTTTTGCCACCGATAGAACATTTTGTATAGGTTCTCTTTATATACCACGGAAATCGTCAGTTTAAGGTTGTAGCTCCATAATTTCTCCCAATCATCCAAATCAATCGCATGTCAGTTGGGCCCAAGTGACCATTACTTCTTTCATCCTTTCTTCTTCCATTTTTAAGCTTAGAATGCAATTATAGAATCTTGAAATAGTTTTCCCCTCTGAGCCTGTTAATATTTTATCCATTTCTTGAGTGGTTGGAATCCAAATGGTTCCAAGTCATCTTTGTATTTATTTTGTAACTGAAAATATGGCTGTCAGTCAATATTTATACCTTCGGTTGCCAATTCCTCCCTGGATTTAAGTTCATTTTGTTCATTTAATAGTGTTTTATATGTTATTTTATTTTGGGAATTTAGTAAATAGGGTGAGTCACAGCTTCCAATGGTGAGATCCATTTTGGAATTAGGATGTCATCCTAATGTAGTGGTTACTGAAATACTTATGGGTTCTATTTTCTTCAATCCATAAGTATTTATGCCACCCATATAATAGGTCTTGTTCAATAGTTAACAGTCTTTTATTTGTAAATTTCACCCATTCCTTCAGCCGTGTCATGGTAGCTGCTTATTCGTATGCTTTCCAGTTGGGGAGACTCATTCCTCCCTGTGACTTTCTGTCTTGCATTAGGTTATATTTAATACTAGTTTTTTCCCTTTCCATACAAATTTTCTGATTAATTTATCCAATTCTTTATAAAACTTTTCTTCTAATTTGACTGGTGCAGTTTGAAATAGGTAAAAGAGTTTGGGTACTTGACAAAAATAAAAAACCCCAAATAAATAGAAATAAATAAATAAATAAATAAATAAATAGTATGTTCATTTTTATAGTGAGATTCTGCCTAATAAAGATATTTGTAGTTTCTTGCTAGGTCTTTTTCTATGTCTTTTAATAATTTCCAGTACTTATCTTCCTTTACTGACACACATTTTGCAGACAACCAGATGCCTAAACATTTAATTTTTTGTGTCCATTTGATCCCCATTGCCTTTTCTAATTCCCCTATTTGCTTTTTGGAGATATTCTTTGTTATTAATTTTGTTTTATCCTTGTTGATTTTTAGCCCTGCCACTTTTCCCAAAATATCTATATCTATTACTAGGTTCTGAATATAATGGGTCCTCAATTATAGTGGGTCCTGAATATAGTGGGTCCTCAATTATATACCCCATATCATCTGCAAAAAAATGAGTTTTATATTGTTCGTTTTTTATCTTCAGTCCTTTAATTTTCTGATTAGCTCTTACTTTATGTAGTAATACGTCTATATAGTATATACAGACAATATATACTATAACGGAGAAAATGGGCAGCCCTGTCTAACACCTTTCCTGATTTGTATTTTCTCTGTTTTATCTCTAGTAATCAGTACATTAGCCATTTGTTGGGAATATATATTTTCTATCAAATTGATAAATTTGTCACCAAATTGCATTATTCTACTTTGTGTTTTTATAAAATTCCAATTCACATTGTCAAAGGCCTTCTGTATGTCAACAAATAACAATGCCAATTTTTTTGTCAGATTTCATCTTGTAATATTCTAAGACATTCATAATTAATCTAGTGTTATTTCTCATTTGACGCTTAGGCAAAAGCCATTTTGATCTACACGTATAATCGGGTTTAAAATTATTTTTAACTTTTCTGCCAGGATAGAAGCAACAATTTTATAGTGTGCGTTGAGAAGTGAAATAGATCTATAATTTTGTATTTGGCTATCATCTATACCTTCTTTCGGCATCAGTGTAATATGCACATCCACCCTTAATTTTGGCATTCTACCGTTGTCCATTACCTCATTGTATAGTTCTAGCAATCTGTTTTCAAATATATCTCTGAACGGAAGTCATCCAGGCCTAGAGTCTTATTGTTTTTGTTTTTGCTTTTATATGGCTTTTTGTAGTTCTTCCTGGGTAATTTATTTGTTTAGTATTAACCTCATCTACTCCAACCAAAACATAAACAAAATATCCACAGCTTTCAACAATGAAATAGTCTAGGTCCATGATGGCAAACCTATGGTCCAAGTGCAACATGTGGCACGCAGAGCCATATCTACTGGCACACGAGCCATTGACCTAGCTCAGCTCCAGTGCACATGTGGGTTCCTGTCAGCTGATTTTTGGTTCACACAGAGGCTCTGGGAGGGCCTTTTTGGCCTCCAGAGTACCTCCAGGGGGGCAGGAAAGGATATTTTTGCCATCCCCAAGCTCCATTAAAGCCCCTGGAGCCAGGTGTGTGTGTGAAAAATGGCCCTACCAGGCCCACTGAAAGTAAGGAAATTGGGGGCCATGGGCATGTGGAGGAGTACTGAATATGAATGTGGACATGGGCATGCGTGATATAGTGCACAGGTGCACTATTTCAGCACTGAAGGAAAAAAAGGTTTGCCATCACTAGGTTATCTAGGTTATAGATCTAGGTTATCTATTTATTGTGCATAAATAATCGTCATAATAATGAAAATAAAGCATATCTTTATTAAATTTGTCCATAATAGTTTTCTTTCAAATGAACCTCAGGTTTTGATATTTATAAAAAATATCATGTCCATTGTAATTAAAAAAAACACATTTTAGAGAAACTACTAATCAATTGTTATCAATAAATTGTACCTTCAACAATTTTAATTTCCACTAGTGGGTTTTCCTAAAATGTAAAACTTTTAATAGAGTATTCTGCCATTCCACACTTTTAGATGATCCAAATTCTCTCACAACAACTTAAATGAGTTAAAAACCTGGTAATAATTTCCTAATAGCCCATGATTCTGTCCCACTTCCAAAATTCTATAAATTTCAACAAGGGTTAACTTGTAATGCAAATTTATATTTCCAGTCTAACACCTTCCAAATTTTCTTTTCCTAATGCTAGATATAAAATTATGATTAAAAATTGAGACATACCCCTGAAGTGAAATCAGAGGGTTTATAAAGTCACTTTGACATTATGCCTGGCAGTTTTTGAATGTCATCATTGCATTCCACACAAAAATAGACATGATTCATGATGATTCAAAATCCACATTATTATTTTTTTTCAAATAATCCACAACTATTAGTAATACAGATATGTGTTATCTGCATGAATTTTGCAATGAAGAGGTGGAAAACCCCAAATTAGCAAATTAATTGGTAATGGTAGCTAAAAATATTAAGTACATTTTTCATGATCCTCATCTGAGATCATTTAACTATTTTTTCTTTATTTGACATCCCAAAGAAAGTTTTTATAAACTGTCAATCACTATATATTGGAAGTATAAAATGATGAAGAGATATGAGCTTGACCCATAATCATACTACTTCAGCTTAATATACATAGGTTAATTTATATAGTTTGGGGAAGTGTGGTTGAAAGATGTTGTTATGATTTGAATTATATACCAAATTTGGATGTTATCGGTATGTGTTTCCCCCAGCTTTTTCCCCACAATATATACTCAAGCAATAGAAATACTTATGTTTGTTATGTTGTTGTATTATTCAGTATTGTATTGTGCATCTAAATTGTATGTCTCTTGGGCAATTAACAATACTTAAAAATAAGAATAAAATTTTAAATGACATATACTATATATCAAATGAGAAATACCAATCAATGGCAACAATTAACCCAGATTAGTTCCATAATTACCTCTCTGATGAATCCCTATTTTACAACAGACCAAGTTTAGGAAAGATACTATATTTGTGACCCTTCTCTTGAATAATTATTTCAGTTTGCTGCTAATAGAAGCAGTGTTTGAGAGCTAAGACATTTTTCCTATGAAAAATACCAGCGAGGAATATCTAAATTGAATGTCCATAAGTGTTTCCATCAATTTAGTAACCTCCCCCCCCCTAAAAAGGATAGTTTCGTAATATTGTACTACATTGGAAACATAACACGATGTGTTCAATCTATTAAAAAATCAGTTAAGTGGGAGCACTCTCTTGCCCAATTAATCTTTTGGTTGTCTTCTCCAAATTTTCTTTAAATAAATCTGAGGACTGGATGGAACTGGCAAAGCTTTTCCAGAGCAAATTACATAAGGGGCATAGTATCTTTGGTCTTGATTGAAACATATATTAATGGCTGTAAAAACAGCTTCATGTTGCATACATAGTGCTCACAGTTAGGTTTCAGTTCTGTTTGTTGAATTATAAGAGGAAGAATATGAAAACTCTTCTCTTCAGATGATTGATAGTACTAAGATCTATACAAAGACAGTGTCTCTGTCTGGTTAAATAAGATTTCAGATGGAGCAGTCTATTGCCCTGCTTTTTATTAGTTTTTTAAGGAATGATACTAACTGTACCAAAGCATTTTTCTTTCCTTTGTTTAGTGAATGTAAAATCTCGGTACTTATCTATATCAGGAATATGGCATATGGGCTGAGATCAGGCTTAGAAGAATGCTAACTAGATTACAGTGAAAAAGAGAAGTTAATAGTTTGTTGTATATTCTTTGATACATACTATTTCTTTTTAATTCTCTTTAACTACTCTGTAAGTCTCCCGAGTTCCAGCCTGATGCTATAACCACTAGACCAGACTAGCTCTTTCTCCCATCTTGTCTACAAGTATTTTGGGGCAAATGTTTGGAGTCACAGAGAACTTGTATAGGTCAAGGAGCTGGAAATTTGAGAATGACGCTAAGGATGTTTTCAATCTCTGTTCATTTATTACTACTAAAATGCATTTAGAAGTTAGCCACTTACATTCTGCAATGTATTGTTTGTTCTCACTGAATCCCATAAGGGATAACATTTCAAACTAGCTGAGATGCTGGTTTGATGGAAATATTTATTTTTTCAACCAGCTTTCTTGAAGTCTTGGATCAGAGATCAGTTTTCTAGGTTCACATACATGAAACCAGTCTCCCAGGTTCAATTGCTTGTAAGCTCTCAAGAGATATAACATAAAGCAGTGCACTCTGCCTGAAGATATCAATCATAACTGCTGGTGAAATGTCGGGGGGTAAACCAAAACTAAATAATGGTTTTTCAACAGGAAAGACCATTGCTCCCAGCTGTGAAAGTCTACACCAGTATTTTGTATTTCTAATTGTATTCTAACACATATTATGTCAACACCTTTTTGGCATATTCATATTTAGGAATAGATGAGCTTTCTCAAACAATCTGTGAAAGTATCAGAAAGGTCAAGTCTATGGGCAGAAAACTCTGGAATTCCACTCCTCTGGAAGTCACTAAGCTTGGAAAATAACACAAGAGGAATATCAGTACGAAACCAAATTGATTCTTATTAAGACACAATGTTAGACGCAATTAAATGCAGATTAAGATGCAATTGGCAACTCTATTTTTAAATGTTTTTTATTATAAATGTTTCCAATATTTTAAATAAACAAAACTGAAGATGTCCTCATTCTGAATTTTGATTTACCTGTTATTGATAATCAGGTATCAAATGTAACAGATGAAAACCTACATTATGTTTGCTATTCTTTGGTTTTGGTGGAACAACTAAATATAGCAACATCTCTAAACATGTAAATGAAGACTCAGTCTCCAGGCCAAAAGTAACTAAAAAGGTTAAACCATTGCAACTGGACCAATATTTATTAAACCTGAGGTGTTTCGTTACTCATCCAAATAACTTCTTCAGTCAAAATGAATATTTTGGGTAGGCAGAGAGTCGAAGAGTCACCAACTCCTGCCACACAGACTTCTGGGGGTTTCTCTCCAAAATAAAAAGCAACATGTAAATGTAGTCTTGGTATCCTGGACAAAAGTATATTTAAAAGGTTAAATCATGGCAACCTGACCAAAGTTTATTAAAACTGAGGTGTTTCATTACTCATCCAAATAACTTCTTCTATCAAAATGAAAACTTGGTCCAGTTGCCATGATTTTATCTACCTCTCCAAACTTCTATGTAGAGGGACCTGATGTATTTAGACTGCTTCTCAAAGTTTATAATAGGAAATTATAATGGCAAATAGCTTTCACAATAGTAGGTTAGTTACAATAACTAACCTACAATAACTAACCTACAGAAAAACCAAATAAGAGGAAGCTACAATAAAACTAGTCCCACAAAATTGGATCCTTCCATTCTTCCAATGCCTTGCAGATGACTTGAGGCAACAGGGTTATTTTTTTGAGGTCTCACAGTTGAATTATGCAGTTTTGTTGGTCCTGGTAAAGGTTATATGAGCAAAGATAGTGAAATGCTAGGAAGTTACAGGACAGGGTTTATTATTTGCTCTGTAATTTATGATCAGGAAATGAAGTGAAGCATGAAGGTAGGAAAGGTAACTTATCAACTAGGCCAGAGGGAAAACCTGACTATAAGGGGGCAGTTACTTTACAGAGTAAAAATATACACATTAAAAGAAAATTTCTACAGGGCAAATTGTGATGAAAACAGTTTATTGTTCAGTAGTAAATCATCATCCATTGCACAGTAGTAAGAAATGAAATGGGCTAGGAAAGTCTAGAAAGCCAGCGGCAGGAGCTGTGTGTTCATGCAGGCTACAACAGTGATTGAAAGGCTAAATTACACTGAAGCTTGTATTCTGTCATTTTGCTTCCCACATAACATAATGTTAACAAAATGACATGATGGCTAGCCTAAAGAGGAAAACAATGCTTGCTAATGGATAGTGCTAAATACCTCACCTAATTCTGCTCCATCAGTCCTATCAGTCAGGAGAATGCAAATACTGAGCTCTAAATGTAGTGAGGAATCCAGTATGAGAGAAGAAGGAACTTCCTGAAGTTGTTGCCCAAACAAACAAACAACAAAAGAAAAAAGAAAGAAACCCTTCTAAATACTTTGCAGTATACAAATAATTCTTGGAGACATTTATTTATTTATTTATTTATTGGATTTGTATGCCACCCTTCTTCGCAGACTCGGGGCGGCTAACAACAATGGTAAAAAACAACATGTAACAATCCAATTTAATAAAACAACTAAAAACCCTTATTATAAAAACCAAACATACACACAAACATACCATACATAACTTGTAATGGCCTAGGGGAAGGGATATCCTAACTCCCCCATGCCTGGCGACAAAGGTGGGTCTTGAGTAATTTGCGAAAGACAAGGAGGGTGGGGGCTGTTCTAATCTCTGGGGGGAATTGATTCCAGAGGGCCGGGGCCACCACAGAGAAGGCTCTTCCCATGGGGCCCGCCAAACAACATTGTTTGGTCGACGGGACCCGGAGAAGGCCAACTCTGTGGGACCTTATCGGCCACTGGGATTCATGCGAGAGAAGGTGGTTCCAGATATATTCTGGCCCAATGCCATGTAGGGCTTTAAAGGTCATTACCAACACTTTGAATTGTGACCGGAAACCGATCGGCAGCCAGTGCAGGCCGCGGAGTGTTGCAGAACCTAACATTACATGTTAAATGAATGAAATTATCATGGAATCTGTAATCCCTAGTATTAATTTTCAAGATACAGTATAATTATAGATAAGTAAAATATTACAATGCCTTTTCCATTATTCCATGCAGTCTTTCTTTCTCTTCCCACATATGTACGTCCTTCTGTGTGGTTCTTCAGTTATAGAAAAAGCATTGTTTTATTCTCCATAAGTTTATAAACAACAAGCCATAAATAAAACTCAATTCCCAAATTAAACACTGGATCAAAAGGCAAAAATGTATAATGTAACATAGTAATATAATTTTAAAATGTGTTCAGTATCTATTCCCACACAGTCCTTCTTAGGCAATATGAATGTAGGTTATATAAGGCACAGACTATAGAGTATATTAGTGCCTATAAAAGAGATTTGTGTTTATTTGAACTGAAAGTGATCATCCAAAAAAGTTATATGAAGATTTCAGTTAGTAAACTTAAAAATAAAGATACTATTCAGATATACTGTTTTCACAAAATCTTATTTAGGAAATCCCAAAACAGCTAAGAATTTCTTTTTAACAATAAAACAAAGACAGAGTCTTTGGTGGGTTGCTACCGGTTTGTCCCTGATCGGGGGAACCGGTAGCAGTGGTGGTAGGAGGCTCTGCCCTCCTACCTGGACATCTCTGTGGATGCACCGAAGCTTCTACAATAGTGCGCTCTTAATAGCAAACCGGTAGTGAAGATAATTGAAACCCACTATTGGGCAGAGTCCAACTATTCTTGATCATGTGTAAATAGGATATCAGATATTTTCAATTTCCTACCGAACAACAATAGATGCATAAATATCTGAAAGATATAATTAGATATGCCTCACAATAAAATTCAAAAAAAAGGAAAGGATCTAAGTATATAAGTGTGTCATACATTATATCAAAAATACTTTTACATAAGGCCTGTGTGACAATGAAATAATCCCAATCTGGTAGAAAGCTGGAGAAAGATTCCGTGCAATCTTTCAATTATCATTTATTATTATTATTATTATTATTATTATTATTATTATTATTATTATTATTATTATATTATTATTATTATTATTATTATTATTATTATTATTATTATTATTTAGATTTGTATGTCGCTCCTCTCCGTAGACTCGGGGCAGATTACAGCAATGATAAAAACAATATATAATGGCAAATCTAATAGTTAGAATCTAAAATAACAATAATACATTTAAAAAGTCTAAAAAACAAGAAACCCCAATATATGAAAACATACATTCAGTCATATCATACACAAAAAAATACATAGGCAGGTAGTTATTTCTAAATGAGGAGAGATATCATTTTTTTTAGCATTTGCTATGGAGAAGTAGGTGCTGCTTTGTATAGGAACAAACTGGCATTCCTAGTCTGAGAACTAAAATGATTCTGATCTATAGACTTCTGGTAAAGCCAGGGGGAATTGACATCTGTTTTTTAAGGATCACATTGAAAAACTTTCATAGAACCGTCATATTACTAGAATGTATTTTTCCATGTTTTTTAATGTCAAAGGAACTTTTAAAATTATTAAGAAATTATGATGTATCTAATTTGTGGTGTATTGCAGTGTTTATGTAAATTATGTTTTTTCAGCCCATCTTTAATAGATAGTTTTGTGCCTTCCAAAGACTGTCTTTATTTGCACCCAATAATAGACATTTATTTTCTGTTCTGTCCCCATGACATTGCCTTCAATTCATCCCCAGGCTGAGTGAAATAGGTTTAAGTCTTCCTTAGTTGTACCAGAGTTAAAGTAGTAAATTTCCCACTTAATACAGCATTGCCCAAGGGCACCCTCAAGGTGTGTAAAATTGGTTAGGTTTTGGCATCTATTACTTTGGAAGGAAATCAATTGATGTTATTTTCAAACAAATTATAATATCACTTAATTGGGACCAGATTCCATTATTACTGTACATAGTGAATCAAACGTTCTTTCTTTTGCTGTCGATATACTGTACTTTACTGCAGCAACCCCCAACCTTTTGAGTGCCAGGAACAATTTCTGTGGAAGGCAGTTTTTTTGTGGATCGTGTGTATATGTATGTAATGCACAGTGTGGTTTCATGCACTGCCTAGATCAGTGATGGTGAACCTTTTTTCCCTTGGGTGCCGAAAGAGCATGGGTGTGCACTATCGCACATGTGTGAGTGCCCACACCCATAATTCAATGCCTGGGGAGGGTGAAAACTGCTTCCCTTGCCCCCTAGAAAACCTCTGGAGGCCAGAAAAGGCCTGTTTCCCAATTTCTGGTGGACCCAGTAGGCTCGTGTTTTGCCCTCCCCAGGCTCCAAAGGCTTCCCTGGAGCTGGGGAAGGGTAAAAACGCCCTCCCCATCTCCCCAGAGGTTCTCTGGAAACCCAAAAATGCCCTCCCAGAGCCAAAAGTCAGCTGTCCAGCACACACATACATGATGGAGCTGAGCTAGGTCAACAGCTCGTGTGCCAGCAGATATGCCATAGGTTTGCCATCACTGGCCTAGATTCTGTGTGTCCATGGATGGGGCTTCAGTCGCTTTGTGTGGCCTGGTTCCTTGCAGCCCACAGCCTAGAAGTTGGGGAACCCTGCTTTAGTGTATTTGAAAAAAATGTATAATTAATTCGTACTCTGGGTGGCGGATACATTTTCTAATTTCTTAACTTTTGTCAATTGATTTAATATTTCAAATATTCTGTTAGGTGGAATAAATACGATTTCTTACTCTGCTAGAAATGCAACACAGCAAATTTATATGGCTACCCATTTCACAAGAAACAGCAAAAAAGTATAAAGACAATAAACATGCCAAACGTGTGTGTGTGTGTGTATGTGTTTGTGTTTGATATGTTTATTATTTTTATACTAGTGCAGTGGTTAGAGCAGCACCTTTAAGGGTTTCTTCATTACAATGTGAGACCAAGGTTCAAATTCTGGCTGACACCTGCCTTACCAGTAGAAATATCTGGCCAAAAAGGAAGAATCAGGAAATCTGATACTATTACATTCATGTTGGAAACAGGGCTCTAGCAGAGGATCCAAGATTGAGGAAGACACATACCATCCATGAGAGTGCGAAAGCAAATTTATATGTGTGATGTGATGTGGTGTGGTGTAAATATATAATATCACACACACACATACACCATCTCCTTGGGTCCACCAAGTGTAGTCCTTGAATGACAGAACCCACAACGTGATTTTCTTACTAGATCTGATGGGATGAGCAGATGTAATTGTTGAGAGGAGGTCCCTCAAATAATATGACTGCATGCTAATGAAGAGCTTTATAGATCAAACTAGTACCTTGAACTGGACAAACAGGCAGCCTGGAACAGAGGCTTAATATGTACTGTTTTGGAAGCACACATTGCTTGTGCCACTGCATTTTACCCCAGTGGAAGCTTTTGGCTACTCTTCAAGGGAAAATTCCTGTTAGACTATCCAATCTTGAGGGGACTAGAGCCTGAGTAACTGTGAGCAGAGCCCTTCCCCGTCCAGGCATGGCCTAACTGGTGCACAATATGAAGCTGTGCAAAATCTCTCCTACAACAATTGCCACCTGCTCTTTGAGCAGGATTTGTAAGTCTAGGAGGAACCTACGAGGACCCCATACAACCTCATCCCACACCAAAAATGGCATAGTCCTAGAAATAACAAATGCCACAGCATGGAGTGGGTTCTAACTTACATCGCCGCTGGTTCGATTCATCCCATGCCATGTGGCTGCATGTTCATTACCTACTGTGTGGCCATAACAGGGGTTTTGCATGTGTACATGTACACTGCCAAAAACAGCTTCTGTGCAAACAAGATGATGGTGCCCACAGATCTGCACTTACAGAACCAGCTCTGTGACATCACCATCAGTTTACTAAAGATTCTACAGAACCAGTTAGAACTGGTAGGAACCCACCTCTGCCCCACAACCCAAAGACACTCAGTCTTGCCGCAGTTCTGTTAAAATCTGTTGTTGCTTGTCCAGACTCTCATATCCTCCACGTACCAGGATAATGTTGTAAGCCGCCCCGAGTCCTCGGAGAGGGGCTGCACATAAATCCAATTAATTAATAGTAAGTAAGTAAGTAAGTAAGTAAGTAAGTAAGTAAGTAAGTAAGTAAGTAAGTAAGTAAGTAAGTAAGTAAGTAAGTAAATAAAAGCATAACATAACATACCATACCAGAGTTCGGTTTCATTCTTAGCATTCCTCCCTCACTTTCAAAATAATCTAGGAAAACCCTTTTTATATAAGAATTTATTTTTTAAATAAATTTTAAAAAATCAACTAACTTTTAAAAATTACACTTAATGTATATTTTATTGCCAAGAATCTATTAAATTATTTTTCTTGCTATGGCAAGACATCAATGTGTGGATCAATTACAGGAACAACTAACTTTCTTTTGTAATATAAATAATAGTCTGCCTATCTAACTATACTCTTTACCATCTGTTCCATATATATATATATACACACACGCACACAATAATTCATATTCTAGGTGAAAACTCTTTCTCTATGTCCATATGGTGATATTTATTTATTTATTTTTACATTTACTGTTATATCAAGCCTCCTTCCTATTTCTTTCAAAATTGCCCTTTTGAAAGTTGCTATGCATCAGTGTTTAATATAACAAAATAAATGTAAAAATCTTAGTTGAACTAAGCTTTAAAAAATTTAGCTTCTTCGCTGACTTTGGTGCATTCCTTACTCATAATTTTAAGTGGTTATTATTAAACTTTTTCTGGAACTTCTTTCTTTTTCCTCAAGGATATTGTATTAATTGTAATATCTCTTTTCGTACTAAAAACAAAGAAACACATTTAGTGCTTCTATTATAAAAAACTAAAAGAACTGGGGCTTGGTTCAGGTTTGCCTCGTTAAAATGTGAAAATAAATTAAAATAGAATTAAGTGAATAATTCTCTTTTCTTTTTTCCTGATTTCCCCCCTTGAATATTAAAATTTAATGTTTTCCTTACAAAGTTTCCTCAATATTTAGTTATGACACCACAGGGAGGAACCAACTTCATTCAATACTTTTGTTCCAGATTATCCTATGCTATGCAAACACCCATCTCTCTAATGCTTGGAAGGCTCTAATATTTGGAAAAGTGGAAAGAAGGAAGAGAGGAAAGCAGCAAAGTCAATTGATTCATTTACAGTAGTGATAAGTGCACTATGGGGAAATTTTAAATAACAGTTTAAGGACAGACCATCATCGGAAAAAAAATCTATATGTTCATTAGAAATAGACAATGACTTGTTGGCACATAATCAGTCACAAAACAATTAGGATGTTTTAAGTTAATCATCTATTAATTAATCAACTGATTTTAGCATGCATGTCTGTTGCATATTATGTGGCGGGGGTGGAGGAGGAGGATGACGCAGTTTGCTTAAGGCACCAGGCTACAAAGTGGGAGACCATGAGTTCAAGTACCCCCACCCCAGCTATGTACATAAGCCAGCTGAGTGGCTTAGGATCATTCTCTCTCTCTCAAACCAACTCAAATCACAGAGTTGTTATGGAGAAAATAGGAGGAAGGCAAATTGGATATGTTCACCAAGAGTTATTTGTAAAAATAATAAAGGCAAGATAAAAATAAAATAAAAATATGGGAATGAGCCTTCTCAATTTGATTCTTTCTATTCGCTCTGTCAGTTGATACAGTATTTTTCATGGAGACAGTTCAAGTATCAAGAACACTGCAACAATATCACCAAAAAGACTTCTAGAGTTGTTAACCTGATCCTACGTAGCTTCTGCTCCGGAAATCTCACACTACTCAGAAAAGCCTACAAAACCTTTGCCAGACCCATCCTTGAATACAGCTCATCTGTCTGGAACCCATACCACATCTCGGACATCAACATCCTTGAAAACATCCAAAGATACTTCACCAGAAGAGCCCTTCATTCCTCCACTCGAAACAGAATACCCTACGAAAATAGACTAACAATCCTGGGTCTAAAAAGCTTAGAACTACGACGCCTAAAACACGATTTAAGTATTGCCCACAAGATCATGTGCTGCAATGTCCTGCCTGTCAATGACTACTTCAGCTTCAACCACAGCAACACAAGAGCACGCAACAAATTTAAACTTAATATTAACCGCTCCAAACTTGAGTGTAAAAAATATGACTTTAGCAATCGAGTTGTTGAAGCGTGGAACTCATTACCAGACTCAATAGTGTCAACCCCTAACCCCCAACATTTCTCCCTTAGACTATCCACAATTGACCTCTCCAGGTTCCTAAGAGGTCAGTAAGGGGCGTACATAAGTGCACTAGTGTGCCTTTCATCCCCTGTCCAATTGTCTCTCCTTTATCTCATATATCATATATATTTTCTTCCTTTCATATATCTTCTCTATTTTTATATATTTTCTTCTATCCTTTTCTTTATATATATTGCTACATATCTATTCTGTTCTATATGTTTTGTGTATTGGACAAAATAAATAAATAAATAAAAATAAATAAACTAGCTGAGGAATGCTGGGTAATGAAACATTTGGAAAACCTAAGGAGTATAGGAATGTGAAATTGGTAATGTATCAGAAGGGAAACGGAGCTTATTTATTATCTGACAAGGCCCCATCATTTGTAACATCGTCATATTATACCTGGAAAAGACATAAAAGTCAGTAAAACACTGTTGTTGAAGTCAGTAGAGGAGAACATCTTCAAGGACTTAATTTCTTAAAAAATCAAATCAAGGTTATATTTTTTTGCCACTTGTAAGCAAACTGAACTTTCCTTCTTCATTTAAAAAACAAAAAGAAGGGAGGAAGGGACGGAGGGAGAAAGGGACAGAGGAGAGGAACAAGGAAGAAATAAAGAAAAAAGACTCGAACAATTATAAATTGAGAGTTACTAGCAATTTCTAACATTTAGAAAATTTTCTAAAATTCAGTACAAATCTTAAAAGTTACAGTTTGAAGTTAAAAGCAGATAATTTCAGTACTAAAGGCTTTTATGACAGAACATAGAAACATAATATAACATATAATATTGGATTACATTTCAATTCAGATTTTTTGCAAACCATCCAAACAACTGTATAATGTTTCCTCTATCTTTCTATTGTTAATATTCTTTCAGTTCATCCTCTTATGACTTAGATCAATAAAACACTATTAGCATAATTGCATTAACATCTGAAAGTTCTAAAATTTGAATGGTACGTAGATACTGTTTATCTCCACATGCTTGTTGATGGCTGATTTTTCTGAGTATCAGGCTTCTGGGAATTCTATAGCATTTTTGAACTTGATTTGATCTAAGATACTCACACTTTCCTAGTTGAAACTATAGTTAAGTCTATCCAGTTAAGGGCATCAGTTTTGTTGAAACATGTGACATAGATGATCTGTTTCCTTTTTCTGATACTTAGGCTTGCTGCAATGTGTTTGTGTTCATCTAAATCAGTGGTTTTCAACCTTTCTAATGCCACGACCCCTCAATGCAGTTCCTTGTGTTGTGGTGACCCCAACCATAAACCTAGCGCCAATTCTCCCAACAGAGGTTGAAACTGATTGGCAGGAAGGTCAGAGGGACACCTCCACTGTAAACGCCTGATTGGTTAGATTTTAAAAATATGCACAAAAGGCACCAGAATAGAAGCTTTGGTTCCTAACACCATGGGAAATTGGTCTTTTCCCATAGTCTTAGGCGACTCCTGTACATTTGACCCCCAAAGTGGTCCCGATCCCCAGGTTGATAACTACTGATCTAAATAGTGTTCTTACACAGCTTCTCTTGTTGGAGGTTGAGCTGTTACTTTGGTAGTGGACACTTGGTTGTGTGGATAGTTTTATTACTGATGTTTTTCTAATTTGCTATCACTTTTTCTTCTGGTAAGGATATCCAGAAAGGATATTGTGTTGTTTTCTTCTTCCGTGGTGAATTTTATTCATTGGAAGATGTTGTTGATAGTTTTGTGCATGTTCTGTAGTTGATTCTTTTTTATTATGAAGGTGTCATCTGTTTTCTGGATCCATATTTGAGTTGTTCGCACGGGAGTGCTATAGGTTCTAAGTGTTGCATTACAGTCTCTGCAATGAGTCTTGAAAATGGTGATATGAGAGCATGAGCAATCCTACAATTTAACCCTGAGCTACAAATGTTCTCTTCCAATGGAATCTAAAAATATTTTTATACAGTGGTACCTCAAGATACGAACCCCTCGTCTTACGAACAACTCGTGATACGAACCCGGGGTTCAGAAAATTTTTGCCTCTTCTTACGAACTTTTTTCGAGTTACGAACCGGCGTTCGGAGACTGCTGGGAAGCCGCGCAGCTGTTTTAAAAGGTGACAGCCGGGCGGCGGGGCTTCCCAGAAGCCTCCCGAACGCTGGTTCGTAACTCGAACAAAGTTCGTAAGAAGAGGCAAAATTTTTCTGAACCCCAGGTTCGGTTTGGGAGGTTGCTGGGAAGCCCCCCAGCCTGGCTGTCACCTTTTAAAACAGCCGCGCCGCTTCCCAGCTGTCTCCCAAAGCCGAATGCCAAAGCCGAACTTCCGCGTTCTGCTTCAGGAGACAGCTGGGAAGCGGCGTGGCTGTTTTAAAAGGTCGCAGCTGGGCTTGGGGGCTTCCCAGCACCCCCCGAACCCCGAACCCGGGTTCGGGGGGGTGCTGGGAAGCTCCCCAGGCCGGCTGCGACCTTTTAAAAGAGCCGCGCCACTTCCCAGCTGTCTTCTGAAGCCGAACGCGGAAGTTTGGCTTTGCCGTTTGGCTTCAGGAGACAGATGGGAAGCGGCGCGGCTCTTTTAAAAGGTCGCAGCCGGGCTGGGGGGCTTCCCAGCACCCCCCGAACCCGGGTTTGGGGTTCGGGGGGGTGCTGGGAAGCCCCCCAGGCTGGCTGCGACCTTTTAAAACAGCCGCGCCGCTTCCCAGCTGTCTCCTGAAGCCGAACGCGGAAGTTCAGCTTTGCCGTTCGGCTTCAGGAGACAGATGGGAAGCGGCGTGGCTCTTTTAAAAGGCCGCAGCCGGCCTGGGGGGCTTCCCAGCACCGCACCGAACCCCAAACCCGGGTTCGGGGGTTCTGGGAAACCCCACAGGCCGGTTGCGACCTTTTAAAACAGCCACGCCGCTTCCCAGCTGTCTCCTGAAGCCGAACGCGGAAGTTCGGCTTTGCCGTTCGGCTTCAGGAGACAGCTGGGAAGCGGCGCAGCTCTTTTAAAAGGTCGCAGCCGGCCTGGGGGGCTTCCCAGCACCCCCGAACCCTGAACCCGGGTTCGGGGGGGGGGTGCTGGGGAGCCCCCCAGGCCGGCTGTCACCTTTTAAAACAGCCGCGCGGCTTCCCAGCAGTCGCCGAAAGCCGTTTTTTGCGGGGGGGGTTTTTGGTTGCACGGATTAATTGACTTTACATTGTTTCCTATGGGAAACAATGTTTCGTCTTACGAACCTTTCGTCTTACGAACCTCCTCCTTGCACCAATTAAGTTCGTATCATGAGGTATTACTGTACTTTCTTTTAAAATTACTGATTCTGTGCTTTACAGTTTTATTTAAAAACTAAGTTGTTCACTGGGAAAAATGCTTCTAAAAGCTTGCTGTTTTTCTAGTTTGTATCTTATTTCAAAGCAACTGGTTTAATGGCTTGTAATGGAACTCATTGTAACCAATAGTTGCTTTTCTTCGGCATATGCCTACAGTTAAGTTCAATCAAAGAAACCAGCAACTCTGAAGAATGATAATGAGCAAATAGCACTTTTATATAGAAAAGACAAGGCCATGGTTGTGGCTTAATTTAAGATCCAAAGAAGTCAAAAATATATTAGCAACTAAGATATTTTCTTTAGGTGGAAGCAAGTGTCATTGTATGTAGGTTAAAAATTCCAAATCTGCAAATACTGCTTTTATTTAATTACATGCCTGAATAAGTCAAGGGGACTGTGGGGGCTCCAGGTCTTTTCCCGCTTTTGTTGAATATCTAGGCCCTCAAAGTGCTTATCATGTGAATTTTCTTATTAAGTCATTTATATTTGATAATAAATTAATCCCACCAAATGCAACATTTATCAGTAATTCTCCTTTCCTGTAATCATTCCTGGAATACCCTGGAATCAACATAAAATTTTATATTGAGAGTGAAGTAGAATATGGTATAGAGCCAAACTGCTCATTGAACTTTCATCGTTTTTCTCCTCTCAAAATGTGGAAAAACGTTACTCAGAGGGCTTGATAAAGTCTATCGCTGGAATTAGGCCATTAAACTTAGGACTTATGTTTTAGAAATGGATTTTTATAGGAATTTTGCATTGCTGTCTCAGTATAAAAAAGAACCTTGCCATTTAGAATGTGAGCCAAAATTATTTTTGCTTATTTTACATTTAAATACTGCAAACTGGAATCTGTACATAGCATGTAGATCCCATTTTTTCCTTTGAACTTCTTTTTATTCAGGATTCTGTTTTGTATTGTTTATTTGAATTTTTCATAATGCTCCCTTTAAAATCAAACAAACAAAACATCACTTTGCCAAATTATATACTGATGGTTGATAAAGTCACCAGCATTTTTAAGTCAAAAGACATTAAACTATTATTTATTTATTTATTTATTTATTTATTTATTTATTTATTTATTTATTTATTTATTTATTTATTTATTTATTTATTTATTTATTTATTTATATTTCTCTCCTTTGTGACATAAAGTAGGTCACTATACTACCCATACTTTAGAAGTGACCAAATATGATTTAACCCACATGCACAGGATTACCTCAGAGACCACCTTCTGCTGCACGAATCCCAGCGACCAGTTAGGTCCCACAGAGTGGGTCTTCCCCGGGTCCTGTCAACCAAACAATGTCGCTTGGCAGGACCCAGGGGAAGAGCCTTCTCTGTGGTGGCCCTGGCCCTCTGGAACCAACTCCCCCCAGAGATTAGAATTGCCCCCACCCTCCTTGCCTTTCGTAAGCTGCTTAAAACCCACCTCTGCCGCCAGGCATGGGGGAACTGAGATACACTTTCCCCCTAGGCCTTTAAAATTTTATGCATGGTATGATTGGTTTTATATAATGGGTTTTTAACTGTTTTTAGTATTGGATTATTGTTATATACTGTTTTATATACTGTTGTTAGCCGCCCCGAGTCTGCAGAGAGGGGCGGCATACAAATCCAATAAATAAATAAAATAAATAAATAAATGCAATAGGTTGTTTTCACTGAGATGTGGTTGCAATTTGGTCTCAAAGTTTGGATTGTTGCCCATTTGCCATCTCCATGCAAAGAGGCTCATAGACAACTAGAAGTTTCTTTTCTAAATAAGAAGTCTATCCACAAGTACAATTACCTTTTGAGGGAAAGGATAAAAGGATCAGATACATTAGACAGTAGAGGAGATGGATGATGTTGTTTTGTCTGGGTATATTGGAGGTGCCGTGTATATCACGAAGAAAGAATTGAAATCACTGAGGAAAGCAGGTACAGAGTTGGCAAGAGGATTCCTGACAAAGGAGGAATGTACATCTAAGGCACCAGCAGGAGACAGAAGGATTAGAGAGAGACAGATCTGTGGAATAGACTAATTGGTAAAAAAAAAAAAAACTGGTGGAAAGGGCAGACCAGAAATTGGTGTGGAAATGGATAGCCAATGTATTGGCTCTCCAAGAGACCCAGTTAAGATTTATTTTAGAATAGAATAGAATTTTATTGGCCAAGTGTGATTGGACACACAAGGAATTTGTCTTGGTGCATATGCTCTCAGCGTACATAAAAGAAAAGATACATTTGTCAAGAATCATGTGGTACGACGCTTAATGATTGTCATAGTGGTCAAATAAGCAATGAAGAAGCAATATTAATAAAAATCTTAGGATATAAGCAACAAGTTACAGTCATACAGTCAACATGGGAGGAAATGGGTGATAGCAATGATGAGAAAAACTAGTAGAATTGAAGTGCAGATTTAGTAGAAAGTCTGACAGTGTTGAGGGAATTATTTGTTTAGTAGAGTGATGGCGTTCGGAAAAAAACTCTTCTTGTGTATAGTTGTCTTGGTGTGCAGTGCTCTGTAGCGACGTTTTGAGGGTAGGAGTTGAAACAGTTTGTGTCCAGGATGTGAGGGGTCAGTAAATATTTTCCTCGCCCTCTTTTTGACTCGTGCAGTATACAGGTCCTCAATGGAAGGCAGGTTGGCAGCAATTGCTTTTTCTGCAATTTATTTATTTAATTTTATTTTACCTCTTCAAGTCTGAGAGTAAGCCCCAAAGTGAAAGTCCTGTTTTAATTAGTTAAAGGAAAAAGTATAACAAAGCAGTAAAATCTTCTATAGATATATACTGTACACATATAGCTGTTTGTTAAAGAGGTCATTGTACATCAAGAATAACTTCAAGGTATTTGCTTTAAAACAACTGTAACCATAAATAGCATTTTACTTTGGAGAAACAACTAAGAATAACTAGGCATGTTCCAAGTCCATTCTCTGATATGTATTTATGAAATTAATTATTGTCGTAATTGCATGCATAATTTCATTTGCACGCTTTTAAACCTGGAGCTTTTTGATGAAATGTATACCAATAAAGCTGATTCATGATTTACTAAGATGTGAGGGTTTTCAGAATACAACACTCTATAATCAAAAATGCAAGTTTCTTCCATTGCAGCTTAGATTTTTTTTCAATGCTCTTTCCCAGGCCTTGAAAAATGTCACAACCTATATAGATTTATTTATTTATTTATTTATTTATTTATTTATTTATTTATTTATTTATTTATTTATTTATTTATTTATTTATTTATTTATTTATTTATTTATTTATTTATTTATTTATTTATTTATTTATTTATTTATTTATTTATTTATTTATTTATTTATTATTTGGATTTGTATGCCTCTCCGCAGACTCGGGGCGGCTGACAACAAGACACAGCACATCATGACAATCCAAATAGATTTAAAAGATTTAAAAAGATTTAAAAAGAATCCCATTTACTAACAAACACACACACAAACATACCATGTATAAATTCAACATGCCCGGGGGAAGTGTTTCAGTTCCCCAATGCCTGACGACAAAGGTGGGTTTTAAGGAGTTTACGAAAGGCAGGGAGAGTAGGGGCAGTCCTAATCTCTGGGGGGAGTTGGTTCCAGAGAGTCGGGACCACCACAGAGAAGGCTCTTCCCCTGGGGCCCGCCAACCGACATTGTTTAGTTGACGGGACCCGGAGAAGGCCCACTCTGTGGGACCTAATCAGTCGCTGGGATTCGTGCGGCAGAAGGCGGTCTCGGAGATATTCTGGTCCGGTGCCATGAAGGGCTTTAAAGGTCATAACCAACACTTTGAATTGTGACCGGAAATTGATCGGCAGCCAATGCAGACTGCGGAGTGATGGTGAAACATGGGCATACCTAGGTAAGCCCATGACTGCTCTCGCAGCTGCATTCTGCACGATCTGAAGTTTCCAAACACTTTTCAAAGGTAGCCCCATGTAGAGAGCATTACAGTAGTCGAACCTCGAGGTGATGAGGGCATGAGTGACTGTGAGCAATGAGTCCCGGTCCAGATAGGGCTGCAACTGGTGCACCAGGCGAACCTGGGCAAACGCCCCCCTCGCCACAGCTGAAAGATGGTTCTCTAATGTGAGCTGTGGATCGAGGAGGATGCCAAAGTTGCGGACCCTCTCCGAGGGGGTCAATAATTCCCCCCCAGGGTAATGGACGGACAGATGGGATTGTCCTTGGGAGGCAAAACCCACAGCCACTCCGTCTTATCCAGGTTGAGTTTGAGTCTGTTGACACCCATCCAGGCCCCAACAGCCTCCAGACACTGGCACAGGTTACCGTAGAAATGGTGGTAGACTTTAAGAGAAACCCTTCCACCCTTCCACCTCTCACAATACTAGACAACACAGTATCAACAGTAGAGACCTTCAAATTTCTAGGTTCTATCATATCTCAAGACCTAAAATGGTCACCTAACATCAAAAACATCATCAAAAAAGCACAACAAAGAATGTTCTTTCTGCGCCAGCTAAGGAAGCTCAAACTGCCCAAGGAGCTGCTGATACAGTTCTACAGAGGAATCATTGAGTCTGTCATCTGCACCTCTATAACTGTTTGGTTTGGTGCTGCAACCCAACAGGATCGACACAGACTTCAGAGGATAATCAGAACTGCAGAAAAAACAATTGCTGCCAACCTTCCTTCCATTGAGGACCTGTATACTGCACGAGTCAAAAAGAGGGCGGGGAAAATATTTACTGACCCCTCACATCCTGGACACAAATTGTTTCAACTCCTACCCTCAAAACGTCGCTACAGAGCACTGCACACCAAGACAACTAGACACAAGAACAGTTTTTTTCCGAACGCCATCACTCTACTAAACAAATAATTCCCTCAACACTGTCAGACTTTCTACTAAATCTGCACTTCTATTCTACTAGTTTTTCTCAGCATTCCTTTCACCCATTTCCTCCCATGTTGACTGTATGACTGTAACTTGTTGCTTATATCCTAAGATTTTTATTAATATTGCTTCTTCATTGCTTATTTGACCCCTATGACAATCATTAAGTGTTGTACCACATGATTCTTGACAAATGTATCTTTTCTTTTATGTACGCTGAGAGCATATGCACCAAGACAAATTCCTTGTGTGTCCAAGCACAGTTGGCCAATAAAAAATTCTATTCTATTCTTTTAATGGTGTAAACATATTAATTCTTTAGTAAATTTCAAATTATAATCCACACCTCTGATGAACACAGTAGAGTGAGATATGCCTTGGTAAGACCACACTTGGAATAGTGCATCCAGCTTTAGTCACCACAATATAAAAGAAATGTTAAGACTCTAGAAAGAGTACACAGAAGAGCAACAACGATGATTACGAGACTGGATGCTAAAACATATAAAGAACGGTTGCTGAAATTGGTTATGTCTAATTTTATGAAAAGAAGGACTAGCAGTGACATGATAGCAGTTCCAATATTTAAGGGGCTGCCACAAAGAAGAAGGGGGATCAACCCATTCTCCAAAGCACCTGAAGGCAGGACAAGAAGCAATGGATAGAAATTAATCAAGGAGAGAAGCAACATTGAACTAAGGAGAAATTTCCTGACAGAAAAAAATAATCAGTGGAACAAATTGCCTCCCGAAGTTGTGAGTGCTCCAACACTGGAAGTTTTTAAGAAGAGATTGGACAATGGTATAGGATTCCTGTCTGAGCAGGGGGTTGCACTAGAAGACCTCCAAGTCCCTTACATTAAAAAAAATATTAAGTAAACATTAAAACATTGGACACAGTGCAACTTTCCTGGCATTGTCAATTCCATACATTTTAACATAAAAATGTTAACATAAAAATACATTTCCTACTCATCATGCATTACAATTTTGATATTATAAACACAACCCTTTTTTCTTATTTGAATATTTTATATACATATTGTCCAGTTTCAATTTTACAAATCCTCAATATCTTCTATTCCAGCTTCTTTTTCCTCATTTTCAACCATTGGTACATTTTGTTCCAAGTTTTGTAATATTCTGTCTCACCTTTGTTTTTAAGTTCCAGTGTCATTTCTGTCTGTCCATTTCTGCACATAGCATTATTTTCTTTATTGTCTCTTCTTCAGAGGACATATCTCTATTTTTCCATCTTTGCACATACACCAATCTTGCTGCTGTTATTCTGCATTCTTTTGTCAATAGCAGTGGGAAATACTTTGAAATTCTCACGTATTTGATTAAACTGTTTCTTCACATTATCTGCTAAAGACATAATCCTGGGAGCAACTGTTAATAATTATCTCATGCCTTTAGATTTTCTTCTTTCCAGGAGTGGGGTTTTTATCCATGCAGACATTATTTTTCAAATATATCTTCTGAAAAGATTGCAATGAATTAGCTATTATTTCCCTTATTACAAAACTTTCTCTTACTGAATCATCTCTAGCCTTAATACTTGAAAAAAAAAATCCTTGACAAACACTGCTTTAAATTGCAGAATATTTTCCTCTTGAATTTCCCCCCAAGATTTGATATTTTTCACAATGCATTCAGTCATAATACTGACAGAGGTAATATTCCTAGGGAACAATGATCAGGAATAAGGGACTAAATAAGGGACTAAATCTGTGAAAAAATGTAAATTCTCCCATGTCTTTAAAAAATTGCTATTTTTCCACCTCTTGTTTTTCATACATACACACAAACTGGTAATGCTATTTGAAATCGGCAGTGTATTATATGGTGAACTATTTAAACGGCACCCAAAAATAATTGTGGACACTTTTGGTATCCATCAAAAAGATTACTGCACAGAATTGTGCAACTGTACTTCACTCTTTCTTTGAATTGTTTTTCAGTGCTGTTGCTGATTAATGTACTATTTTAAAGCAAGATAAAATGACTTAGAAGAGTGTAGGTTTGAGACCCTGTCCCATAGCTTCTTGTTCAGATAATTAGTATTGTTCAATATGAAGGCAATTCTCTTGCAGCAATGATAGCTGGATTAAGTGTAAACTAGGGATTCTATGAAATACAATTACCAAGAAGAGACAATTATAGTCAATATATAGGGAGACTTGACTTCAACCCCATTCTACAAATCAAAGAAATGCCACTTTGATCACTTGGAAGGCAGGGAAGATATAAATCTTACAAACAAATAAAATAAGTTATATAAGTCAGTTAATAGAAGAGGTGTTCTGTTTTTGCCTGAGTGAGACCAAATTTTATACGAATGAGAATATGTAAAAAGTTGTTTCTTACAGAGTTATATGTACAAAAAACTCTGGTAAATTACTGGAAAGAATATTTAGCTTGTTGAAGTCTTTCCCCCATTTGTTTTAGACATTTCATTCTTTTTACCCAATCCAACATTTTCCCAACATGCTAAATTCTCTCTGCTTTGTGGCTGCCTACTTGCATTCATTATCCACTTAACCTCTTCCTTGAACTTTTTTACAACTGATGGAAGACCTATTGGTGCTTTGGTTCCTTCTTGTAAAAACATATTGATTGGCAAAGTATCCATTAGGTGGACAGGCTTGCAATGACTAGAGAGACAAGGAAACCTTTGGGTACTTGAATAAACAAGTGTTCCATTTTCTTTTTTCTGGTTTATTCCCATTACTGCCTGCAGTTTTATTTTCTCTTTTTATAATAGTAGCCACCTTTTTGAAATCACTGAGCATGTCCTATTTTCATGTAGGAATTTACAGGTATCCTCCTCCAACTCTTTTGAGTACTTCTTTAAACACTGTTTTCTCAATTATTACATTTCTTTGTGAATACATATCTTTTTGGCTGCATAAGAAAAACTCTCACTGAATTTAATTATCTATTTAGCATATTTACATCATACCTGGCACTTGGGGATGGCAGGATGTTAGTTTTTCTTCAAACAAAGGTCATGACTTTTCAGCAACATAAATGCGTTTTTAGTAGTTTTATTGGCCAAACAACACATTTGAGACTATACAGATTTCTCTTTTTTCCTTTTTAAAGAGATTGCATCGCTTCCCATGTCTTCTGAATCATAAATGTAGATGTGCTTGTGTAAGTAGATTAAATTCTCTTTGTATAACAATAACAAAAATATATTTCTTTTTTCATCTTTTATACACATCATATTGATTTCTAGATATAATAATTTATCTTTTAGAATCCAGAAAACACTAAAAAGCTAAGTATTTAATGCTAAAGATTAATACTGAATTTGTATTTCTCCCATTCTCTTACAGAGTATTAATAACAGGGATTTCAAATAAGCCTTCTGCTAAATGAAATACTATGCTTTTTTATTCTCTTTGATTTCAAAAGCATAGTATAGTAGAATGATATGAAAATATGTAGAGATGATGCAACATCAATATTTGAAGGAACTGGAATTACCAATAGTATTTCACTTGGAAAATTAGAAGTGGACACAGAAATCCAGTTCATGAAGACAGAGAAAGAGAGAGAGAAATTTGTCTATATCTGTATTTATAAATCTCACCAGGTTGGTCAATATGATGGAAAACATGACTTTTAAAAAATTGCTATAGACATAAGAACATAAGAAGAGCCATGCTGAATCAGGCCAAAGCCCATCGAGTCCAGCATTCTGTGTCACACAGTGGCCCACCAATTGTCCATGGGGATCTTGAGCAGAAAGAGAAGGGAAAACCCTCCCTTTCCTTTGATCCCCAACAAATGGTACCCAAGGAAATACTGTCTGCCTCAACCAACATAGAGGCAGCACTTGGACACCCGTTTCAATAACCACCGATGCACTGAAGACGTAACTAAATTTAAAAGATGCAATAAAAAAGTCATGGTTTGATATTTTAGGGGCTGAATTGAGCATTTCCAGAATATGAAAGATATCTGTTTTCTTATGGGAGAGAGAGGGAGGGAGAGGGAGAGGGAGAGGGAGAGGGAGAGAGAGAGAGAGAGGGTGCAGGTGGCAGTCTAAACATTTTTATATTCTATCCTAAAAATATGCAGAATGAAAATAAAACAGTGTTTTCCAACTGATACTTTCAATAGTACATACATTATTTTCCCAGAAAACAATCTGGAATGATAGATATATAGCTGAGGGGTGTGATTATTTCCATTCACTCTGAGAAACTAATAAGAAGTGAAGAAAAATAGATCCAAGTTGACAATATTGAAAAAGAAATAACTCATTTGTTTATTCCACTGATGGATTTTCTATTTTCTCTTGTGTGTAAAGCTGTTAGATTAAGAATGTCATTCATTTTTCCATTGTGGAAGTGTAATATTATTTTAGGTATAGTCTTGGAATCAGCAAAACTGATGAAATATTTATTAGATTCCAGATGATTGAAATCCTAAGATCTTCTCCATTGGTAACCACAAAAACAAACACCCAAATGTATCACAATATTTATTACATTCTAAGATTATTTATTCTGGACACAAAATATGTCATGGAAAACAAATTACAGTTGGACAAAATAGGAGAGAGAGAGAGAGAGTTCTTAAGGACTGCTATATATTAATATTACTTACGTTGCAGAAGAGTCTAATTTGATGAACGAACCGATAATGCCTATCTCATTAATGTTTTCAATATTTGTCAGTTAAAATTAATATTTTCTTCTTCCCACCCATGAATGTAAACAATGCTGAAGTGGAAATGTGCCACACCAACTACTTCTTTTCAGGAATGGCTTCTGTTTTAGGAAGAACTCACTTGTTGTTAGTCATTGTTGGGCTATCACATTATTTCTTTTTTTAAAAAATTCCTTCTTTGAGTCCATTTCGCTCCCATCACTCTGCCCTTATGGTAGCACTGCATTCACAAATGTACTCTTTTTTTTTGTGATTTCAAGTTAGTGTTGACTCTTGGCAATTGCCTGGATTAATTATTGCAGTTTTCTTGCCAGCCTTTTCAGTAGTTTTTCTACTGCACACAAAGGCGGTGAGTACGCGGGGGCTGACTTTCCAGCTACAGCCACCCCGCCCACCGCCCTGCCTCATCACATCCTATAGGGTGAGTCTCCCACCCACTGCCCCACCTACTGGAAACCCATGGATTCTCTCCACATGGATGGCATTGAGTTGGCCATTAGGAAATCAATATTTGGATAGTGAGATGAAAGGCACACAAATTTAATAAACAACCAACCAATCAAACAAACACAACCAATTAAAAAGAATGCATACATATTTTTGCCCAGGTTGCATATTATGGATGTGATGTACACTACTTTACATACAACTTTTGAAAATATGTTCAATATGCAGACACAAAAAGAAGTCTTGTGACACCTTAAAGACTAAAACATTTCTCATGAGCCGGGGTGGCGCAGCAGGTAGAGTGCTGTACTGCAGGCCACTGAAGCTGACTTGTAGATCTGAAGGTCAGCGGTTCAAATCTCATCACCGGATCAAGGTTGACTCAGCCTTCCATCCTTACGAGGTGGGTAAAATGAGGACCCAGATTGTGGGGGCAATAGCCTAGCTCTGTTAAAAAAGTGCTATTGCTAACATGTTGTAAGTTGCCCTGAGTCTAAGGAGAAGGGCGGCATAAAAATTGAATAAATAAATAAAATTGAATAAATAAATGTTATATGTTTTCAGGGTCCATAATCAGTTTATCAGGTGCATGAATTATTATCCTGAGTATATATAGATCTCACCCTTTATTTGTAGGGTAGAGATAGGTGTAATACTGAGGAATGCAGTCCAAGGAAATAAAAATAGAGATAGTGGTAATTACAGCCTTGAAGCCAACCATTTCCAGAACAGATATTCTTGATTTGATGAACTCTATGTAGTTTGATATGAACTTTGTCTTTGTCCATAGCGTATATAGCTGTACCTTTTGATGAATTCTAACTCAGTTTCACACCTGCCATCTGTTTTGTGACTGATCAGTGTCAAGGAGAGATTTTGTACTATTGCTAAGGTCACAGAAATGACAGGTTAGCTTTGAGAAGCATGGTATTTGTATGTCTTTGATCCTTAAAGCCAAAACATTTCTACTTAGGAGCTCACAGTAGCAACAATGTGCTGGTTAGAAAGGGTAACTTCAAATAAGTTGAAATTGAAGATTGGATGGAAAGAGATACAAGAAAAGTGACTCTATGAACCTGGTGGGTTTTCCCCCCATTCTTGTATTCCTTTGTACTTCTATTCTACAAAAGACAGAGAAAAAAATAAAGAGCATAGTAAACAACCATAATTATGAATCAGATATGGTATGTTTGAACGGCAAGAAAGAACTTATTTTATTTATTTATTTGTTTGTTTTTTCAAATATGTATTGATGGTATAAAAAGATATAATAATAATAACAACTCCTTAATTAATAGAAAATACTTCTTTCCTGCCTTGGAATATCTTCTTTGGAGAGTCAATTCTAAAAGCATATTTGTGGTGGGCAAAAAAACAATGCAAATTAAACAATAATTTACTATAAGTCAATAAGTCATTTCATTTTTGCTTTTTATGGAACAAAAGAAAATATCTTCTCAAGGTTTGCCATGTTAGTGAATTTTCTATTATTTGCCTTTGTTCATATTTATTTTTGCTGATGGACACTGATATTGATACCATAGTCTGTTTCCTCACTGAATTAAACCATTGACATGTAGCTAGAATTATGTTTTTTGAATGAACAATGCAATGCAGTGAGACAAAGGAAGCAGAAAAAAAAAATCCTCAATTTTATTGACTCTCCATTTGAGATGGGATCAAATATTACAATAGATAATACTGTGTATCAATGTTTATTCATTTCTGCTGTCAGTAACCTGACATTCTAAAGTTGGCAAATATAATTTATTGAAATCATTATTGATGCACACCTAAAAAAAAAAGTACCAGGATGCTATGAGAATATCTTTTATTTTAAAGGTTAAAACTGAATGAAATATCTTCTTTTTATCACTGTTCTTAAAGAGCCTGAATGGCCTTAAAGTGTTTGAATTTCCAATTATTTCTTCATTTTTGAGGATGAGACAGGTTGCTTGTCATATAAAGGATATATATACTGCATATGCCTTCATCACCTCGAGGCTCAACTACTGTAACACTCTCTACATGGGGCTACCTTTGAAAAGTGTTCGGAAACTTCAGATCGTGCAGAATGCAGCTGCGAGAGCAATTATGGGCTTCTCTAAGTATGCCCATATTACTCCAACACTCCGCAGTCTGCATTGGCTGCCGATCAGTTTCCGGTCACAATTCAAAGTGTTGGTTATGACCTATAAAGCCCTTCATGGCACTGGACCAGAATATCTTCGGAACCGCCTCCTGCCGCACGAATCCCAGCGACCAGTTAGGTCCCACAGAGTTGGCCTTCTTCGGGTCCCGTTGACTAAACAATGTCATCTGGCGGGACCCAGGGGAAGAGCCTTCTCTGTGGGGGCTCCGACCCTCTGGAACCAGCTCCCCCCTGAGATTAGGATTGCCCCCACCCTCCCTGCCTTTCATAAACTCCTTAAAACCCACCTCTGTCGTCAGGCATAGGGGAACTAAAACATATCCCCCTTGCCCATGTTGTTTTGCCATTTGATTGATTGACTGTGTGCCTGTTTTTATATATACTGGGATTGTTTTATGAATTTTTAAACTTAAAATTGTAATTAGATTGGTGGGCATTGGATTTGTTACTATGTATTGTTTTTATTATTGTTGTGAGCCGCCCCGAGTTTGCGGAGAGGGGCGGCATATAAATCCAATAAATCTAATCTAATCTAATCTAATCTATATAAGGGAAAAGAGTAAAGAACAATGGGAATTAAAAAGGGAATAGCCAATTGTCTTTTTGGCTAAAGTGGATAATACAACTGGATATATCAGTGAGACTTTCTTCATTAGATTCAAATTCCTTTGTCTTTCTTAACTGACAAGCTGCTTAATTGCAGTATAATCAAGGAAGCAAGGTTCACACAGACTTCCTTTAATGAGTTTTAATGCCAAGAATTTAGCACAAGTTTAGTGTGGTGTTAAGACAGCAGACTAAAAACCAGGACATTGTGAGTTATGGTTGTGATTTATTTATTATTGTTGTTATTTATTGTTATTATTATTTATTTGTCAAAAAACATGTACAAGATAGTAGGCATAAAAATAAACATAAGCACAGTAGGTACAAGTAAATTAGGACAATAGGACAGTAAGACAGGGATGGTCAGCACAACAGTGTGCTTATGCATGCCTCTTACAGTTTTTGGGGTTTATGGAAGAAACCACAGAGTCAGGTACTGCGTTCCAGGCTGTTGATCACTTTGTTGCTGAAGTTGTATTTTCTGCAATCAAGTTTGGAGCAGTTTATATTGAATGAAATGCACTCCTCAAAAGGCACTAAAGGTAGCTGATCATCATTTGAAATGAGTGGTATTTCACATGATCATTGAAACTGCCTGAAAATTTCAATGTCTAAATTACTGTATAGTCAAGCTCTTTTCCAGTGTTGGGTCCTTGAAGCCCATACTTAAAATGGAAGATTATTCATTGTGTGGAAAATTGATATTTTTTTTGGCAATCAATGTTAGGTGGTCAGGAATTTTTAGTATTTAATATAAGACCGCTTGATTTGAATATGTTAATATTTCATATTAACTGCGGATCCCAGCATGTTTCATATCACTGGTTCCTCATGTTTCCTACTATGGGATTATTTTTAATAATGAAATGGGGTAGAAATTTAATAAATATGTAAGTTTTGTTTTGTAAAGAGATATGGTGGCTCAGTGGCTAAGATGCTGGGGTTGTTGATTGAAAGGTTGACAGCTCAGAATTTCGAATCCCTAGTGTCTCATACTGGGGTAAGCTCCCATTATTTGTCCCAGCTTCTGACAACCTAGCAGTTCAAAAGCAGGTAAAAAAATGCAAGTAGTAAAATAGGGACCACCTTTTGTGGGAAGGTAACAGCATTCCCTGTGTCTTTGGCATTTAGTCATGCTGGCCACATGACCATGGAGATGTCGTTGGACAGTGCTGGCTCTTTGGTTTTGAAACATAGATGGGCATTGTGCCCTAGAGTGGTTAACAACTAGGAGATATGTGAGGGGAAAACCTTTACCTTTAAGTTTTGTTTTATTTTCCTTTAAAAATAAACAGGAATTTGAACCTAAGTTACTCCTCTTGAGCTGGACTAAAAGACCTCAGAAGTCCTTACTGTTCTGTTCTGTTAGTCTAGTCTAGTCTACTCTAGTCTAGTCTTGGCAGTTTGAGATCAAATTTTGGAGACCATGAACTAAAAGATAAAGAAAGGCTTTGTACACATCCCTTATCTGGTATCTGCTGCCTTCCTCCAGCTTCTTCTCCTGTCACTATCTCTACACTCTCCATAGAGAAGCCATTAAGTAAACCAATCTTACATATGAGGAGGCTGATGTTTTGTCTTCCCCACACTATTCTCTACTTGAGCCTCATGTCTTTTGATGGATCTGATTATTACCTCTCCTGTTTGGAATAAACCACATGACATAGAGAAAGTGTCTTAACTAATGTCTGGCTTGCATTTAGCTATTCTTGGTAAATGGGTTTTTTGTGTTATAAGCTGATAGTCACCAAGTAATCAGGACTAATAATCACCACATTTTATTTTCCTGGTTTGGATTGGGCTAGTGGTGGGATTCAATTTTTTTTTTACTATTGGTTCTATGGGTATGGCTTGGTGGGTGTGGTGTGATGGGCATAGCAGGGAAAGGATATTGTAAAATCTCTATTTCCTCCCCTCTCCAGGTGAAGGTTACTGCAAAATCCCTATTTCCTCCCAATCAACTGGGACTCGGGGTGGTGGTAGTCAGAGGTGGTATTTACTGGTTCTCCGAACTACTCAAAAATTCTGCTACTGGTTCTCCAGAACTGCTCAAACCTGCTGAATACCACCTCTGGGTTGGACCACTCACTATCTGATACCTCAGTTATACCTTTTTGAGTGTATTTCTTCTTCTGCCTGTATCCAGGCACTTGCTGAGAGCAGATATTGTAGAGATCAAATTGCTATGGGGCCTTTAGGTTTGATTCTGTGGGTCACTCAAACTCATCCAAGTTATTTGGAGAAGAGTTGCTGATATAGTTTCAAAATACTTGCTTTTAACTATTGTTGTTCACGAATCAAATGAGATAACTCAGGCCAATCTGTGACATCCATTTCTGAAGGAAAAGGAATAATCCACCATTCTCTTCAAAATAATTGTTCCATTTTGATCCATGGCTTTCCGTATAAATAAATAAATAAATAAATAAATAGATAGATAGATAGATAGATAAATAAATAAATTAAAATAAATAAATAAACAAACAAACAAACAAACAAACAAATATGGAATGAGATTGGTTTTCAGGTTCCATTTAGCAATAGCAATAGCACTTTGACTTATATACTGCTTCATAATGCTTTACAGCCTTCTGTAAGCGGTTTACAGAGTCAGCATATTACCCGCAACAATTTGGCTCCTCATTTTATCAACCTCAGAAGGATGGAAGGGTGAGTCAACCTTGAGACTGGTGAGATTTGAACTGCTAAACTACAGAAGTAGCCTGCAGTGTCACATTCTAACCACTGCACCACCACTTACTTTATAAACAAATTAATATGCCAGATTTATTTTGAGGGGTGATGTGCAGGCATGAGGATTTCATAATCGACGATTCCTAATGTCAGAAAACCAAAAAAGGCACTTGCCACTGATCTAGCAATTTGCTTGCAGTACAAGGGAGGAGCAGTAACATTTTCTGTCCTGATTGAAATTCTTGCAGTGCAGGGCCACCATCAGGAATTTTGGGGCCCCATACAGCCTAAGTGTCTGCCCCCCCCGCCATTTTAAAACTATTTTAAGTCACCAAGCCACTCCATCCCCCAGGGATCATTTCCCGCTTCACGCCAAGCTGGGGAGTTCTGGGAGTTGAAGTCCAGATATCTTCAAGTTGTCAAGGTTGGGAAGCACTGCCATAGGCTATTTCAGGAACTGGGTTAAGCCGATTGTGTGGACTCGTCCAGGAGAAAGAAAGAAGCGGGAGTGACAAGGGAAAGAAAGATCCTCCTGGCATCGGTCAGGCGGAGCGAGGCTTATTTACGGCTCCTTGGCGCTTCTCCCTTCTTGTTGACAAAACCATGTGCTTTCTAGCGAGGGGAGGGGGGAGGGGGATCCCACACCCAGCAGCCACCTGCGAGGAGCTGGAAAGGACGAGGGGAGAGAAAAAGCAGGGTACCAGCAGTCGGGCGGGTGTCTTGAGGGGGCACTCCCATCTGGAAGGAAGGGAAGAAAGGCGAGGGCGAGCTATGAAGGAAGGAGGGAGGGTGGAAGGAAGGAATGGTAAAAGGGTCGATCAAGAGAGGAATGGGTGAATGAATGGACGGAGGGTGGGAAGGAAGGAAGGAAAGAGGGAAGGGACAGGAACAGAGGAAGGGTGCAAAGGAAGCAAGGAAAGGTGTGAAAGGGGAGAGTAAGAGAGGAAGGAGTGAAAGAAGGGAGTGAGGGAGGAAAGAAAGGAGGGAAGGAGAAGGAAAGCAAGAAATGGAGGGAGGGAAAGAAAGAAAGAAAGAATGGGGGGAAGGGACAGGAACAGAGGAAGGAAGGAAGGAAACTTATGAAAGGGGAGAGTAAGAGAGGAAGGACTGAAGGAAGGGAGGGAGGGAAGAAGGTAGGAAGGAGAAAGAAAAGAAGAAATAGAGGAAGGGAAGGTAAAAGAGAGAAAGAAAAAGAGCAAGAAAGCGAAAGAAAGAAAGAAAGAATGAAAGAAAAATAAAAAGAGAGAGGGGGAATGAAAGAAATGGAAGGAGGGAAGGAAGGAGAGAAAGAAAGAGGAAAAAAGAAAGCAAGAGAAAGAAAAAAGAATGAAAGAGCAAGAGAGAAAGTGAGAAAGAAAGAAAAAGAAATGAAAGAAAGAAAGAAAGAAGGAAAGAAAGAGGAAAGAAAGAGAATGAAAGAGAAATAAAAAGAGAGGGGGAATGAAAGAAATGGAAAGAGGGAAGGAAGGAGAGAAAGCAAGAGAAAGAAAAAAAGCAAGATAAAGAAAAAAGAATGAAAGAGCAAGAGAGAAATAGAGAAAGAAAGAAAAAGAAACGAAAGAAATTGTGATTTTGACTATGCCGGCTCCTTCCCTCCCCCGCTCCCCACAAGCCACCTACCCCTCTACCGCAAGAGGGAAGCGCCCGAGATGCCAGGTTCTTCCCTTTCTCCCTCGCCCGCATCCTTGCCGCGGTGACTCACCAGGAGAAGGCTGGAGACCCACGCGGCTCCTCGGGGGGCATTGCGGAAGGCGGTGGCGGAAGCCCCCATGCCCGGCAGGGGATGATGGGCAAGGGACGCCTCAGGGAAGGAGGGCAGGGCAGGAAGGGAATGAGGGGGCTGGCGGGGGTTTAGGAAAGGGGAGCCCGCTGGGCACGAGGGAACGCTGGCCACGCGGGGCTCCAGGCCCAGCCTTGCAGCTCCTTGGCGGGAGGAGCCGAAAGCCACCGGGCGAGGACTGGGCTCAGCAGGAGAAGCGGCCGGCTTCCCATAGCGATGGGGAGCTTGGCTTCTGGAGGGCCGAGCTCCTTCCGCGGCTGCCATTGGGGCTCCCTGCCTATCTGCCGGCCTCCCTGCCTTCTTTCCTCGCGGGGGTAGGAAGAAGGTGGGGGCCGCGGTCGGAGAAGCTCCGCAGAGGCAGAGTTTGTCGCAATCGGGGTTGGAGAGTTTTTGGCGGGCGCCGCCCCCCCATTATTCAATTTGGCTGGGCCCGTGACGCCACTCCCAGTAGTACCGGTCTATCGGCAGCCCTGAATGTTGGTGATAATATGATTTTTGATGCACTTGGGATTGGTACTCTAAATCAGCCCCCTCAACAGACCTGGCTTGTCCCCTCTTTCCTTTCCAAGTTTCTTTAACCATCTGAAGAAGTCCCCTCACTTTATGGCCATATCACAATTCAAAAAAAGAGAATCCTGTGCCTGAGGGACCTCCTGATAAGCAGACAACAGGAATGGGAGCCACATGTTCCAGTCAGAATATGTCTCTAAAACATATTTCTTCAGCATTTGCTTAAGGGTTTGGTGAAATCATTTCACCAGACCGTCAGTCGGGAGATGATAAGGGGAAGGGGACATTTTGATCTCCTTAATTCCTGTGTAATCCTGTGTAATTACAAAGTATAATCAGTTTTGTTGCTTATAGGCAAGATTCTTTGTGTAATTCTTGAGAATTAGTTTGGTTCATGGCAATGATTCTTATTTCTATCTTAAGCTTTGAGTACCAAACACACATTGATAGAAAATGCAGGAAGCTGAACAATCTATAGTCTAGTGTTGACACTTCACAAACTATTGAACATGCTATTACCTACTTCTATTGTACATTCCCTGAATTTTACTGATCTTTTCAATAAAAGATCAGAATTATTTCCTATGCCAGGAAAACTAGCCCAGACTAGATTTGATCAATCTGTTTCCTAATAAGTGGCCTGCCCCAAAGGTTTTGTACCTTCAATATTCAAAATTACTTTTCAGGGAAAAGACTTGGCAGCTTCTTGTGAGTCAGCTGGCTAAACTATTTATCCCTGATTTTAATAAAATAAAAGTATCTGCCTTTTCTGAATCTTTAAATAACAGTTCCAATCCAGCAAGCATCAAGTACTAGAATATCAATTTCTATTATCCATCCATCCATCTATATATACACACACAAACATACAAACACACACATTTTCCATATCTTCTGGCCAACAGTTTCCTTGTGACCATTAGCCATATCACAACCACAGTATTGTAATTGACTGACTGTTCTATTACGATCAGCATGTTCGTAGTTCACAACCTATTAACAGGAATGAGTCGTTTTAGATTTGCTGTCTCGTGTAAAAAATCTTGGCCTGTTTCTTTCAATACGTAAGCAACTGTGTTAGAAAGAACATAAGGTTAAAGTGCCAGAATAATGGAGGACAATTCAATGAAAGTGATTATGCCCTCTGCAAGATTATTTGAAAGATGACTTTTGTAGATTCTTGTATTGATGAAAAGATTGAGAAAGTTGGTTGATATTGGTTGGAAACTTTATTTTATTTTATTTATTTATGTATTTTGTCAAGTACGTATTGGTAGTATACAAAGATATAATAATATTTATATATATGATATTAGTAAAAGAGAAACATTAGGACAGGGGACGAAAGGCACTCTGGTGCACTTATGCACGCCCCTTACAGACCTCTTAGGAATCGAGAGAGGTCAACAGTGGGTAGTCTAATGGTAAAGTTTTGAAGATTAGGTGATGATACTACAGAGTCTGGTAGTGAGTTCCATGCATCAACTACTTGGTTATTAAAGTCATATTTCCTGCAGTCGAATTTGGAGCAGTTTACTTTAAGTTTGTATCTGTTGTGTGCTTGTGTGTTGTTGTGGTTGAAGCTGAAGTAGTCATTGACAGGAAGTACATTGTAGCAGATGATTTTATGGACTATGCTTAGGTCGTGTTTAAGGCAATGTAGTTCTAAGCTAGGGTTGTAAGTCTACTTGCATAGGGTATTCGGTTGCGAGTGGAGGGATGGAGCGCTCTTCTAGTAAAGTATCTCTGGACATTTTCTAGAGTGTTTATGTCCGAAATGCAGTGTGGGTTCCAGACAGATGAGCTATATTCAAGGATTGGTCTAGCGAAAGTTTTATATGCTCTGCTTAGTAGTGTGAGATTACCGGAGCAGAAGCTACATAGATTAGGTTAGCTACTCTTGAACATCGCCTTTTTGGTGATGTTGTTGCAGTGGGCTTTGGCAGTTAGGTCCTTTGAGTATTCCAAGGTCTTTTACAGAGTGAGGATTGTCTGCAAGGTCTTGTTTATTCAGCTTATATTTGGTGTTCAGATTTTTTTTGCCAATGTGTAGGACAGAGCATTTTTTGGTTGAGATTTGACGCTGCCAGATGTTTGACCATTCAGACACAAAATCAAGGTCTTTTTGGAGAGTAGCTGTGTTATCAGTGGTGTTAGTTTGACATCATCAGCGAAGAGAATGCAGTTGCTTCTAATGTGATCACAAAGGTCATTTATATGAAGATTGATGTTTCAAGAACGCTGTCTTGGGGTACACCGCTCTTATTAACCACAACAGGATTAGATGTGGCACTTCCTATTTTGATAACTTGTTGTCTTTTGTTAGGAACACAGTTATCTAACTATGGAGGGATCCTAACATGCTGTAGGATTCAAGTAGTTAGCAGTAGTTTTTCATGAACCACTGAGTCGAAGGCTTTACAGTATTATATATTGTGTTGCTTCAGATGTTTAGAAAAGATCCCTTTCATTTCAGAAAATCTTAATAATTTTGGCAAAAAAGCAGTAACTACTTGAATATCTTTAATATTTCAAATCAACTAAAAGAGTGCTTATTTATATAAGGCATTTTATTTCCACATATTATTGATGAGTGGGGGCTGGTGAAAGATTCAGAAGCCCATGAAGAGGCACCAGGATTTTTAAAGATAGAGTTTAAAGGAGATGAGTAGCCATTGTGAGTTATTATAATCTGTTATTTTTTGCTAATAAATGTAGTATGCCAGAACTAGAGGTGAAATAATTAATTACAGTAAAAGAGCAAATTTGGGAAGAATCAGAGAAGATGAAACACAATGTGAAGTAAAGCACAAGTTAGGGGTTTTTTTTATAAATAAGATTTTAATAAGAAATATAGTAGAACAATTAAAAATGTGGACTGTAGATATTGAAAATTTAAACAAACAAGAAAATAAAAAGTATACCACATAAACATATCTTTGGTTTCAACTGGTATATTAGCTGCTTATTGGCGCAGAAGAAAATAATATAAAGCCCCAAATACTAAGGGGCAGAAAACAGTCATAGTTAAAATTTCTGAACCTTGATGACTTTAAGATGATGGAGCTCGGTTCCCAGAATTCACTAGCCAGCTGTAATGACTGGGGAATTCTGTGAGTTGAAGTCCATTTATCTTAAAATTGCCAGAGTTGAGAAATACAACTCTCAGTCCTCTAAGAATGCTTAGAATAAGATGTGACACATAAAACCTTAAATGTGCATGAGCCAGAACAGCCATAAGAACATTCCAATGAGAAAGATCTGTTTTCAGAGTAGGTTTTTTTAAAAAGTGAAAATAATTTAGTTAAATATGCCCATTTACTCTAAGTGAACAAGAATAACTATCGCCATCTCTTACAGGATATAAATGTTGGAGTTTATCTATACAAACTCAGCCATTGAGATCTCCTTCCAGTGTGGTTATTATTCAGATGTTGCATTTTATCCCAGCAGAACTAATTAGGACTAATGATGATTAGCAAGCCCTGCTTCTTGCATTCTAACTTGCTCACATGGATAAAACAGTGAACATTTCAGAAAACTGCTGTTTTACAACAGTTATCTCTATTTTCAAAAAACAGGAGATAGAAACAAACTGGCAAATTGCGAGTCATCAGACTCTGAATACAATCAGTAAATTATTGCTAGGCATTTATGCTGGAAGTTCTGAACCAAGATAGAATGAGAACACATGTTTACGAAATGAGCAAACTGGTTTCAGTAAGAGACACTGGTAGAAGATCAGTGTTCAATCTCCCAACACTTACAAGATAGGGCTATATACACTATTCAATCTTATATGTAGCTTTTCTTGATTTGAAAGAGGCCCTGACATTAGTCTTCAAATCCTGTTTTGAATGCCTTTCAAAAAGTTAGAAGTTGTCACTAGTCTGAATTCCAGAAGAAGGCTGGTCCATAAGTATGTAGCAAATACAGTGATGACTCTAATTACTTTATATATAACAATCCTCTCTGATAAACAAGCAAGCATTCTATGTACCCAGAATAGTCAAGCTACGGACAACAGAGACAGCATCCACAGGAAGAAAAACATTTTTTTTTAAACTCTAAAAGGAAGATTAAAGAAAATATTCCTATTAATATGGAACATCCAAAACAGTGCCACTTGAAATACAGTGATACCTCATCTTACAAATGCCTTATCATACAAACTTTTCGAGATACAAACCCGAGGTTTAAGATTTTTTTGCCTCTTCTTACAAATTATTTTCATCTTACAAACCCACTGCCGCCGCTGGGATGCCCCGCCTCCGGACTCCCATTGCCAGCGAAGCACCCATTTTTGCACTGCTGGGATTACCCTGAGGCTCCCCTCTATGGGAAACCCCACCTTCGGACTTCCATTGCCAGCGAAGCGCTTGTTTTTGCGATGCTGGGATTCCCGTCCTGGGATTCCCCTGCAGCATCGCAAAAACACAGAAGTCCGGAGGTGGGGTTTCCTATGGAGGGGAACCTCAGGGGAATCCCAGCAGTGCATAAACGGGCGCTTCGGCTGGCAAAAGGGGTGAATTTTGGGCTTGCCCACATTAATCGCTTTTCCATTGATTCCTATGGGAAACATTGTTTCGTCTTACAAACTTTTCACCTTAAGAACCTTGTCCCAGAACCAATTAATTTTTTAAGACAAGGTATCACTGTATCTCCATTTTCTGATGAATAGTTGGTATTCTGTTTTAAACACAAAATATTTGAAACTTACTGTGAACCCAAAACAGTTTACACTTAAACCATACTACACTTAAACCAACTACTTGATGCCCTTCAGATATTTTTGATTCCAATTTCTGTCTACCATGCTGGGAGGAAGTAGCTAGACCAGATCCAGTCGACCATACTGATTCAAATATATATACGTCTGTAAAAATAAAGTAAAAATATGTCAGGTAAAGATCTATTCCTACCATTGAGATACTACAGAAGTGAATTTTCTAAAATGCTATCCCAGGAGTCAGAACAGGTAATGTGATGCTACTTCTGGACATTCAGTGTTGGAGAATTCAGACAAGAAATCAGAATCCAGTGCTTGCCATCATACAATTGACTACGCCCCTTCCCCCCCACTATTTTTTTAACAGAGAAAATGGAATGTGCAACTAGAGAACACTCAATTACGCTGCAAGGTGCTGAGTGTTGTGTCACTTTAAATCCTGAGAATGTTTAAGGCAAGGGATTATCTTGGTTGTTTAAGAGTCCTGCTTTGTTATCGTTTCAGCTCAGACCTCTAGTGATAGGAAATCTGTCTCAGATTTCCAACTTCTTTCACAAAGGTAAACTCATTCTGTGTTCTAGATATAATTCCCTGGAGCTCCATATCTTTTGCTTGACAGTTGTTGACAAGGGCTAAACAATCCGCTCCAGCCAAGTTCTCATCTAGTTTTTAAACTGCCCATGCATTCTGAGGATATGGCAGGATTAAAATGCAGATGGGAATAAGTTTTAATTGAAGAATAATCCATTAGAGCCTGGTGCATTTTGCTTTGAGGAATTGCAGCCAGAGGAACCTCGCTCCCTGAAAACTCTATTTTCTTTTGAGACAATGTACTTGGATTCCCATGACAAATTAAATTGCAATGCTATTCATTTATTTTTGTCTTCATGCAAATTGTCTAGACAACCTTTGTGGATTATTAACTGTATTTTATGATTGTGTGGTTTGGTTAATTCAATAAATAACCTCCTGTCTTTTAGCCTTCAGGAAAGTCATTAAAACCTGGCTATGTTCGCTGGCATAGGATCTTGAAAGAGAAGCTGCTGGCTGGATGTTGTTAATACGTTAATAGAGGAAGCACCCCCACCTCTTCCCTCCAAATCCCTGTGTTTTAGCTTTCCTTATTGCTGCAGATGGCAATGGGAGCAACTTCTTATAGGTTGCTTCTTGTTCTTACCTTGTTTTTATCTTTTTAAAGGAGTTAATGGAAGAGTGAGAGGATCTCATAGCTACCTCAAAACCAAGAAAGTCCACAACATCTAAATGAAACCAACAAAATGATTAAAAAGTTACGATATTTATGTAGTTACTTACCAAGCACACGTAAATTACATTAAAGTAACAAAAATATCTTAGGTTCAGCTGTGGGTTGTGCAATCCCCAAGGCATGTCACAACTTTTGAACACCCCAAATGTATGGAAATTGAAAGTTGAAAAATTTGACACATCCTAAAACTTAACAAAGAAACCTCTTTTGGTCACACTGATGGATGATCTCTGGTAGGCCCAGTATAGGGGTCATTCCTCTATCCTGGTGCTTCTTGACATCTCAGTGGCCTTCGATACCATTGATCATGGTATCCTTCTGTGATGGTTGGAGGGGTTGGGAGTGGGAGGCACCATATTATGGTGGTTCTCCTACCTCTCTGGTCACTCACAGTCAGTGTTGGGGGGAGGCAGAGGTCCACCCATAAGCCCCTACTTTGTGGGGTGCTGCAGGGGTCTGTCCTCTTTCCCTTACTATTTAACATTTACATGAAGCCATTGGGTGAGATCATCCCGTGGTATAGGGTGAATATCATCAGTATCCTGATGATACCCAGTTATACATCTGCACCCCATACCATTTCAGTGAAGTGATTGATGTGATGTGATGTGCTGGTGCCTGGAAGCTATAAGGGTCTGAATAGAAGCCAACAGGCTCAAGCTCAACCCAGACAAGACCGAGTGGCTCTGGGCATTTCCTCTGAAGGACCACTCCATTTGTCCATTCATTGTTTGGGGGGGGGGGACTTTGACCCCCTCAGACAAGGTCTGCAACCTTGGTGTCCTCTGGGACCCACAGCTGAGCCTTGATTACCATCTCTTGGCTGTGGCCAGGGGGAGCATTGCCCAGGTTTGCCTGGTACATCAGTTGTGGCCCTAATTGGACCAGGAGGCTTTGCACACAGTCACTCAGGCTCTCCTCACCTCCTGTCTTGATTATCGCAATGGACTCTACATAGGGTTTGGAGACTTGCAGATAGTCCAGAATGCAGCTGCACGAGCCATCATGGGTGTACCTCGGTACATCCATATAACACCAACGCTCCATGAGCTGCACTAGCTACCAATTATTCTCCAATCACAATTCAAGATGTTGGTTATTACCTATAAAGCCCTACATGGCTTAGGACCAGACTGTTTATGGGACCATCTCCTGCTGCATACCTCCCAGAGTCCAACATGATCTCACAGATTGGCCTTTTCCATGTCCCGTTGACTAAACAGTGCAGGTTGGCGGGACCACAGGGGAGGGCCTTCTGTGTGGTTGCCCTGGCTCAATGGAGCCAACTGTTCCCGATGAGTTGTGAATATACAGTAACAATAAACTTGCAAATACAGTAACAATAAACCTTGGTTCACAGCTAAACTTAAGCAGTTACGCCATTCCAAAGAGGAAGCCTACAGAAAAGGTGATAGAATGCTGAACAATCAAGCCAGAAATGTATTAACAAGAGGAACAGCAAAAAGAAACTACTCTGAAAAGCTAAATAATCAATTCTCAACAAATGAACCAGCAAAAGTGTGGAAAACTCTCAAAATATCACCGATTACAGCAAATCACCTTTCCAAGCTGAAGGAAATCAGCAACTGGCAGATAACATGAATGTGTTCTACTGCAGGTTTGAAAAGAAATTACAGCCACCTATCTCCACAATCTCCATCCCAGGCACACCAACAACAGCCAAATCTTCTACAACTGAACCTATTCCGTTTGGTTTACAACCCCTGGTGATTACAGAAAAGGAAGTGCAAGATCTATTTTACGGACAGAAGCCTGGAAAAGCACTAGGCCCTTCCTTAAAAATCTGTGCTGACCAATTGGCCGCCACCTTCACCCAAATCTTCAACAAATCACTAGAGATGAGCTATGTTCCTTCCTGCTTCAGATGCTCTACTATCATCCCAGTGTCGAAGAAATCCTCCATCAAGGAACTGAATGACTACAGACCAGTTTCTCTAACATCTATAGTTATGAAAACCTTTGAAAGGCTAGTGATGTCCCACTTGAAAACCATCACAGATCCACTGTTAGACTCCCTGCAATTTTCATACCAAGCAAATAGATCAACAGATGATGCTGTTAATATGGCTCTGCACTACATCCTTCAACATCTTGAATATCCAAAGACCTACTCTAGAGTCCTTTTTGTAGACTTTAGTTCACCATTCAATACCCTCATACCAGACACTCTTTTAACTAAATTAAATCAGCTTGCAGTACTGGAACACACTTGTGAGTGGATCACAAGCATCCTAACAGACAGAAAGCATCAGGTGAAGCTAGGCAAAATCACATCAGATACATTTACAATTAGCACAGACCCCACCCACCCCAAGGCTTTCTACTCTCACACATCTCTTCTCTATATATACACCAATGACTGCATCTGAAACAATCCATCTGTTAAACTACTGAAGTTTGCAGAGGATACAACAGTGATTGGTCTCATTAGAGACAACAATGAAACCGCATACAAATGGAAGGTTGAACAACTAGCCTCATGGTGTGACTAGAACAATCTAGAACTGAACACACTCAAAACTGTAGAAATGGTGATACTTTAGGAGAAACCCTCCCATCCTATCACCTCTCACAATACTAGACAACACAGTATCAACAGTAGAAACCTTCACATTTCTAGGTTCTATCATATCTCAAGACTTAAAATGGTCACATAACATCAAAAATGTCATCAAAAAAGCACAACAAAGAATGTTCTTTCTGTGCCAGCTCAGAAAGCTCAAACTGCCCAAGGAGCTGCTGATACAGTTCTATAGATGAATCACTGAGTCTGTCAACTGCACCTCTATAACTGTCTGGTTTGGTTCTGCAACCCAACAAGACCGACACAGACTTCAGAGGATAATCAGAACTGCAGAAAAAACAATTGCTGCCAACCTGCCTTCCATTGAAGACCTGTATACTGCATGAGTCAAAAAGAGGGCAGTGAAAATATTTATTGACCCTTCACATCCTGGACATAAACAGTTTCAACTCCTACCCTCAAAACATCACTACAGAGCACTGCACATCAAGACAACTAGACACAAGAATAGTTTTTACCTGAATGCCATTACTCTGCTAAACAAATAATTCCCTCAACACTGTCAAACTATTTACTAAGTCTGCACTACTATTACTACTAGTTTTTTCCTCATCATTCCTATCACCCATTTCCCCCAACTTATGACTGTATGACTATAATTTGTTTCCTCACTGCTTCCTTGAACCCTATGAAAATCATTAAGTGCTGTACCTCATGATTCTTGACAAACATATTTTTTTTTATGTACACTGAGAGCATATGCACCAAAGACAAATTCCTTGTGGGTGCAATCACACTTGGCCAATAAAGAATTCTATTCTGTTCTGTTCTGTTCTGTTCTGTTCTGTCCTGTCCTACCTATCCTATCCTATCCTACCCTACTCTATTCTATTCTATTTCCTTACTGCTCCCACCCTGCTGAGCTTCAGAAAGAATGTGAATACCTGGCTTTGCCAGTAGGCCTGAGGGCCATAAATATTATATCTGTCACGGCGGAATTGTGTATGAGTAGTATGCATGTGTGTTGATTGGACTGTTTGCCTTGTGGGTTTTTATAATGGTTTTTTTATTGTTTTAATATTCAATATTTGACTTCTTTTTATTATTGTACTGTATTTTTTATATTGCTGTAAGCCGCCCTGAGTCCCATTGGGATTGGGCGGCATGGAAGTCGAATTAATAAACTCTGCACATTTCAATTCTATTCTCCGCAGCAAGAGTTTTATTTTTTTTACTTTTTAAATCTGCTTTCAAGAAGAGATGGGGAGGAAGGAAAAATAAAGCAGGGGTGTATTTCCCCATTTATCACATCAGTCTAAATAGATTGTACATGACCCATAGCCCCTCTCTGGCGTAAATGGGTGGTCAAGAAATATGAAATATAAGTAAATCAATTGTAAGACCTCTTTACTTTGTTTCTTACGAACACAATAATATTAATTTTTTCACTCATAAACAAAGTGCAATTAATTCTATAGCATTTCTTATTAAACCCCAAAATCATGATTGTTTGTTTTCTTGAAGAGAACCCTTTAAAAAGCTTCAACATTTCATTGCATTGAATTTTGTATTTGTTTCTGTTGCTGCTGGGGAAAAAATATCAGGAAGGTATAAAGTGGCTTTGGCTAAATCATAGTCGCATAAAAATAATTGAATACATTCCTGGGTTTCTTTCAACTATGTAATGCTAGTAGATAAACAGAGAGCTGTTTAATTTGTACTTTCATTTTGAAAGCCTTTTCAATTTAGTTTGCTAATACTTGCTATATGAAGAGAGTCTGAATTTAGGTATCAAGCAATGTGTATTTTGCATTGGCAATGGGGAATTGTTTTTAAATAAAGTCAATATAAGCCCTTTATTTGAAATGCTCAAAGAAATAAAGATGAAAATAGAGATAGGAAGCCAAAATGATTCTGGAGATTACCTTTCCACTGCTAATCTGAGTGTGTTGACTTGTAGGAGAGTCAAGTCACAGGCCTTGTCAAAAGATGCAACAGGCAAAGGAGTGTTAAGCATTTTGTGTGCCCTGTCTTGCCAAAACAAATTATGCTCCCTCGCCCCTGTATCCCTTTCTCAACGATTGATAGTAGGAAAGTGGCAGACCAAGTTCCTTGATACATGATTGCCATGAACCAAATTGATTTTTATGTGCTATACCACAGCTACAGCTCTAGACAATTCCAAGTCGGTCTGTAAAATAATAGTTTACAAACTAGGGCTCTCGATGACATTAACTTATTTTCAGGGTAAAATAATGAACAATTTGAAGGCATAACAGCACTGATATGGATTGAAAAATAGGCATGTTTTCTTGTAGAAGTTGTATTTTGCCTCTGTATAAAGCAACATTATTTTTCTTTGTTTACTTATTAAAAACTAGTGGATAGAAAGCTGTATATGGCAACCTTGTTATTCCTGTTTTAGAAATAAGAGCTGACAGTGTAAATAAAAGCTCACAGTGTATTATTCTCTACCAGCTGCTGGATTCCCCCTCCTTGAAATGACTATTGTTTCTTCTTTCTTCCTTCTCTTCTTGCTGAATCTCCTCCTACCCTCATCCCTCCTTTTTCCTCCTCCTGTTCCTCTTCACTGCACCACCATTATTATTTTTCTTTCCCCAGTTCTTTTCTTTTTCTCCCCATTTCTCCATTCTTGTTATCCTTCCCTCTTCTTTCTTCTTACTTGTAATACTGCCCCTCCTGCTGCAGCCAACTAGCCACAGAAGGATAAACAGTGCACTGCTGGCCAGCTATTGAAGGCTGTGGCACACAGCCCTATGACGGTTTTTCAGCCAGGGTCTCCCATGTAACCAGGTAGACAGGCTGAGGTATCAAGCAGTTGCGAACATGTCACATCTGCAGGACCTGAGGAAATACTCCCAGCTTTCGGGATCCTGACAGCTCTGTGAAATCATTAGCTTGGAGAATACATTCAAACCGAGTGAGATAGTTGTCCCTGGTCTCAGTGGAGAGCTTGAAGGGAGTGAAAGCTGGTAGGGCAGCCATTCTGAGAAGGACGGTTTATTTATTTTAGATGGCTTCCAGCAACTTCTCCGGTGACTGATTCATCTTGTGGCTCAGCTCTAGTGACTTGCTCTTGCAGTCTGGCTTTGATTGTTCCATCAGGCTTCGGCTCCCAACCTTCATCGCCAGTGTTGAATTGTTAGGCAGGTGAAGCTGACAGGAATGAACAGCAACCTTTATTTCAGCACCCATAGAAAAAATAGACAACACCGGCTTGACAGCTCCCTTTTATAGGGAAACTGTCAAGCTCTAAACCAATAGCGGGGCTTTGTTTTCTCGCTTGCCAGCTGCCTGAGTCTGAGCCAATCAGGTTCAAGAAACAGCCAGTGCAGCTGTAAGTGTGAGGACTGAACAGTAGAATGAACTTATTTGGTTGTGATTCTTGCTGATCTACCTGGGAAGACTGACAGTACATTAAGGATGCACACATATTTTAAAGCTAAGGACTACATAATTAAGATCAAGAAGTAGGTAGTAGTAGTAGTAGTAGTAGTAGTAGTAGTAGTAGTAGTAATAATAATAATAATAATAATAATAATAATAATAATATAACAACAAGAACACCCATCCCTGATCCTGCCTTTTGCCAACAACAGGCAAGTAGGTTGCCATGGCTGGGCCTGTACAGCTATCCTGTGCAGTTCCTATGGTTATGGGATTACCATCTTTCGATCAGTAGTGATTTAACCAACCATCATGAAACAACCCAGGCACCTACCATCAGTAATGAAGACAAGAAATCAACAAAATTCCACATCGGATCAGTTGTCACCTGGGTTAACAAGGACTGCATGAGAGGCTATGGCTCCTGACCCTCTGTCAAAAAATGAGCTTCAGGGCTCAGTTGTTACTGCCAGGAACCAGGGTGTGCACCTTCCAGGTCTTCTTGGCACAGTTGGGGGTTTGCCAGACCAAAACAGCCCCAGCACACCTGGCTGCCAATGGTTTAGCTGAATGAGCCATTAGGTCTGCCAAAGAAGCATTAGGTCACTTGTGGATTTCAAAATGGCATGATAGGATTAATACATACTTTCTGGCAGAACACCCAAGCCCATGTCAGGCCACCGGCCTCAGCCCAGCTGAGTTGCTTATGGGATGCCACCTGCGAACCCAACTTGATCGTTTATACCTCGGCTATGCCTCCAAGCAACAACCCTTTACAGCGACCTCCACTAGACATTTACGATCGAGCAACTCCGTCTTTGTTTTAAACTTCAGGTTTGGTCTAAAATGGCATGTGTCCCAAATAACAGGGCTATATGCCATATAAATCAACTTTGCTGATGAACCCAATGTGACAATGAGCCCCAGGCAGCTGACAACCAATCTGTCCTAACTTTTCCTTCTTTACCTGAGTTGGCCATTCCTCCCTCCACAGTTGAATCACTGCTGCCGGTCTCACCTGAAGTCAGGGTCCCTCCATCGCTGGTCGAGCTTTTCAAGATGACACTACCCATGTCTCCTGAAGTTCCATGGAGCAACACTCCTATTAAACCTCATTCGGCTGCTGTCCCTCAACTAAGATGCTCAGGGCAGAGTCGACGTCCACCTGCCTACCTCTCGGACTACGCATGCACCATCCGGGTGGGTGAAGGATATTGAGTCCTCACACTTGTGACAGTGCTCATTGCTGCTTGAGCCTGATTGGCTCAGATGCAGGCAATCGGCAAGTGGGAAAACAAAGCTCCACTCTTCGGTTAGAGTTTGACAGCTCCATTATAAAAGGGAGCTGTCAAGCCACTGTTCTCTATTCTTTCTGTGGGTGTTGAAATAAAGGTTGCTGTTTGTTACTGTTGAGTCTGCCTCGTTCCTGTCAGCTTCACCTCCCTGACTATTCAACATCTAGTTTCTTGTAAGACTATATTAACAGTACCTTGCAAGTCTGAAATACATATCTCCAGTTATCTTTTTTTTACAGCCTAAGAAGTTAGTAATATTTCCTTATCAATTCTTTCTTTCCCCATTATGCATCTTTGGACTATATCCTATTTTATGTGATCATTCCTTAGGCAGCATTTCTTCCCTTCTTCTCCCAAGGTCATTTCCACATACCACTACATATAGCTAAAAAAGAATGAACACTGTGGCAGTAAGAGCAACGCTGAGGAAAAGCAAGAGCAAAGCAAAGTATTATTCCAGGCTGTTGTACATATTCCTGGTCAGTTGGAGGATGATGAAGAACTTGAGGACTTGGATAAAGATAGTGTTTGTGAATTAGTGGGGGGCCTGGGGTTACAGGTAGTAGAACAGGTGGGAGGCCACCCACAGGATGTTGCTATGAGTCCAGAATCTAGCGAGGAAGAATCAGACGTTCTCTAGGTCAATCCTAAATGCAGAAGGGTCCAAAAACATTAGGAAACAGGTGTTTGGAAGAAGATATTAAGGGGAGGAATGGGTTAAATGTTGGAGTGATGTATTTGGTACATCAGGGGGTCAGGGGGGAAGAAGGGGGGAGTTTCAATGTTGTAGGGCTAAAATGAAAGGTGTTTCCATTCAGCTCCCAAGCAAGTAAATGCATTCTGTGTTATTTACAGTCATTTCTGCTGTTTTTGAATCATGCTGTGAGTACATAAATCTTGTTAAAACGGAGGAGGCTGGGAGGAATACATGAGGAATGCAATTAAGAAAGATAATGGGAGGAAGAGGAATGTGCTAGTATGAACTGTATTTTGAATACGGAAGGAAAGAGAATAAAGATGGAGTTTCTTTGTTTATGAAATACTGCATTTAGTAAGCGTTATTTGCAATAGCTAAAGTTCTACCAGAAACCAGAACATAGGCTAGATTCTGGAAATAGATGTCTAAGCAAAGGCTATCAGCCCAACAATCTTTTATTTTTTCGTCAAGCCAGTAAAATTGTTATATTGTGCAACAAGTAACAGGAAGTTTGAAATACTGGTAAAAATTCTCCTTATATTTATGGACCACTGGACCACTGGATCGAAGAACATCCTTTTATTTATGGACCACATATTTATTAAAAGCTTTCTATTCCAACCCCTCTCCCCCGCCCCCAGTTATTTATGCTTGATATATCCAATTCCTCCAGGTCCCATCCTTAACCATCTAGGTCCATAAAGGGCCAATTATTTTCAAAGTCCAGATTGGCGCGCCTGATCATCATGAGAAATTCAGTGGGAAATATCCAGGAGCAGCTCTAAACTATGTAATAAGGGGAGGGGAATCCCTAAGCAAAGGTTCATTTAGATGAAGTGAACATTATAAAGCATTGTAACATTGCTTTTGTTTTGCTTTGTCTTTAGAGAGCAATTTGCCTATTTTATATATTCATGAAACATAATTGCTCTTCACCCATGCACCATAACCTATTTTTCATTCAGTAGTGTTTTCTTTTTCAGTGTCTTGTTTGACTTTGCTCACAAGTTTGCAAAGTGGTATAATACATCATTTAATGTTTTCCACCTTCCTTGACTGATGGTCTTGTTGATTGTCAATCACATGATAGCATTATAGAAAAAAAGAAAGAGAAAGGTGGATGATCAGTTATTATAAGACTCAGGTGTGTTCATCTGTGAACAACAAGCACAAGATAACAATCAAAGGATAGAATTAGCAAAGATCATTTGACAGGAAAGGCTCAGACAGTAACAGAGGATTAGTTGGATAAGTGAAGCAAAGATGACAAAAGATCTTTGTGTAATGACAGAATAATAACATGTAACACCTCTAAATAATGACTTCCATATGTATTCTATCTTTCAAACTGTAAACTAGTCAGTTTATTGTGATGGTGAAAGATGCTGGGGCAGAAACCAGGTGTGAGTTCTAGTTCTATCTTAGAGCAAAGTCAGCTGGGTGACCTTGGACCAGTCACTCTTCCTCTGTCTTAGGAAGAAAGCAAGGGCAAATCATTTATGAAAATGTTGCCAAGAAAACTGCATAGTCTGGTCAGTTATCCAGAAATTAAGATGGACTCAAAGGGTGCACACACACTCATGTATATGCATGTGTCTTAAAAACAGTGATTTTAGAAATTTGATAGTGAATATTAATACATAGTAGCAATCTTTCTTCTATTAGCTTTTGGTAAACAGATTAACAAAGTATAAAGCAAAAGTAAGAAGAAGACTGTGCAAAGATCAGTGATCTACTGCAGTTTCCTGGTCATCTCTTCTGGGTGGATCCTGCTATTTAACCAAATGGATCATAATCCTTTGTTAGAATATATCATCATTCCTCAGAACATTTCATCTTGTGTGTGTGTGTGTGTGTGTGTGTGTGTGTGTGTGTGTGTTCACTTTTGGACCTTAAAAATCCATTTGCAATAGCTTATTCCTACTGCTGTTTAGCATTGAATGTCATCTCTCTCTCCCTCCCCCCCTCCCCCTCCCTCCCCCTCCCCCCTCTCTCCCTCCCTCTCCCTCCCTCCCTCTCTCTCTCTCTCTCTCTCACACACACACATTTTGCCATTTTACTCATGCAATGAAATGGTGGAATATTGTAATGATATCATTTGCAGCTTATTGGAGAACCAGAATGTCAGAATGAGACTTATACAATGCATATTTTGTGAAAGTAATATAGTAATTAGAACAACTATAACTCAATTATTAGATGGTAAAGAAAATGTGTTTTGAAGGGCAGTTAAATTAATCTGCATAGGAACTGAAACATGGACATGGTATTAATGGGAAACAGAAAAATCATAACCTACCTTGACATTTAGCCCATTGCTAATACAATGATGCACTATTAAAATATTAGCACTAATACCCATGCTTTTCCCTAATACATTCTTCCTGAATCTGCTCAATGAAGCATCAACGGTAGATAGGGAAAGTAAAATCATAGCAGTACAAACTACATTGAATTTATGCTGTCTGAGAATACAGACTAAAGAAAATTGATTTTGTTTTGCTTCCTTGATGACAGAGAACTAGTATTACAAACCTTTCAGAGGTCAGAAATAGTAAATTCAAAAACATGGTGCATGGGATATAATCTTTACTAATCTTTTAAGCCTACTAAGTAAATGTAAGCCCTTTTTATTTTTCTGATTCAGTTAAGTACAGGTAACCTTAGATTTCTGGCCAAGGAAAAGACAAAAAGACATTTTATTTTTAACTGCTGCAGATTTGGCAGCTCTGATCAGCTAATTCAACTCTATGATCTATTAAAGACAGTGGGGTTTCTTTTTCCCTCTTCTCAGACAAAATATGGAAAGAAAAACACAGAGGTCATTTTTCTCTTTAAAACAGATAACGCTCCCCTTAGTTGCTGTTATTTCTTTTGGGTCTGTTAATCTGTTTAAAGTTTATTTATATTTAAATAAACATACTTAAAATTCTAGCTTTGTTTGCTTATTCGTGTATATGACAATTGATCTGAAAAGGGTGTAGATGAGCTCTATGCCCATATCCAGGTATGCATTTCTATAAATAAAACTTGGCCAATTTATTTTACTAGCTCCAGGGGACTGCATTAAGAAAGAGAAAAGGAAAGAGAACCCTGGATTTTGTCATCTGGCTTTTAAGTACTTCAGTTCCTTTTTGACCATATCTTACTTATAAATGGCTCTGCCTCATTTTTTAAAATGATTTTACTTAATTAGAAAAAAAAAAAGTAAAAATAGGTGAAAAAACTCAATATAATCTCTATTTATAAGCAAATCATTCATCAAAAGTGACATTAGGATTTCAATCCACTCAAACCATAAATATTTCTTTCCAAAGTTGAAGGATTAATGTGTGATTTAGAAGAATCTATTTTCTCTGTCCAGCTACTATATTTTAGGGATATGGTTCAAAAAACATCTGAAAATATTAAACCTTTTCTCAAAGTTAAACCATATAATTATTTTTATAACATTGTTACAATGGAATATTGTAATATCATAATAAAGCATTATTGTGTCTCCAGCAACACAATGATTTTTATTCATTCTTCTTTTATAGAAAGATAATGGGGCTCAGTACATCCAAGATATTATTTTCTACTCAATAAACACAACCTAGAATTTATAAAAAATATTTGCTATTGAGATTAAAAGTGGATTGAATTATTTTGGATAAAATGGAGATTTCCAATTCCACTCAATCTTTAACATTTGCATACTATATCAACTTGATTTATCAATAATGGGCACTCCTAAAGACCTATCTTGTTTTTACCCCTATAATTTAATAATCCAGATGCATCTGAAGTTGAAAATGTGTTGGCTGAAATTAAGAATATAGTTATAAATACTGCCAGTGAGTGCCAATTATATTTATAGAAAACAATAAAGTATTATCATACTATAGTTAATCAAAATTAAAAATCCTAGCCTCCATCTTCTGTCTTATTTTTATAGTATTGGTTGATATTTCCAATTCCCCATCCACCTCCTATAATAAGGAAGGGGTTCATAGTAACTCTCATTTTATCTCAACTATTTACATTATGCTGCTGGTAAGTGAAACAGTTCAGTATTAATTAAGCATATTATTTAATTTCATCCATTTAAAACAGTAGGAGTCTATAGTAGAAAATAACAATGTCCGTATGATAAGGCTAATGGAGATCTACAAGAAAGCTGAAAAGAATATCTAGGTGGGGATCAGCAAACTGAAAATTGTACCTTGAATTCATTTCTCTAGTAAAGATGCATACCCTGCTCTAATTCTGATTCCTTCTATGATTTAAAAATGAGACTTACTATGAAAAAATAAGAAATAGAGAAAATCAACGCAGAAAGGGGTCTGCTATATTGCAAGCCAAATACTATATATCTATGTACATTTTCCCTCTTCTCACATTTACCATTTATTACTCATTGTTGCTCTCTTCCAACTGCTATATATTAAAATTGTTAGAGTTAAGACTAGTAACAAGGAGATCAAATTTGAGGTCCAACTTCAGCTGTGAAAATTTACTGGGTAATTTTTGGTCATTCACTCACATTTAGCCCACTTTACATCATAGGATTGTTATTGCAGGAATTAAAAGAAGGCAACTGCAGTTTATGTTCTTGGAGAAAGAACATGATACAAATAAACAACATCTAACAAATAAGCAAGATAGATGTAGGTATCAGCTACTATCAGTGTGGATTCTCAGAGAAAGCAAGTATATGCATTCATATTGAGTCAACATTTTTTAAAACAACAATAATGCAAGGAAACAAATTGCTAATTGAATTTATTAAATTTGTAGAGCCTTCCATCTCACCAAAAATGAAATATATATAGTATGTCACAGAAGTGAGTACACCCCATCACATTTTGTAAATATTTAAGTATATCTTTTCATTTATACTCACTTTTGTTGCCAGCAGATTAGACATTAATGGCTGTGTGTTGCATTATTTTAAGGGGGCAGCACATTTATACTGTTATACAAGCTGCATACTCACTGCTTTACATTGTAGCCAAGTGTCATTTCATCAGTGTTGTCACATGAAAAGATATACTTAAAAGATATACCTGGGGTCTCTCAGGCCTGATACATAGCCATATCTTGAGGATCTTCTGGAATGTCCAAAGGGATACAGCTAATCTATTTTGGGGGGGAAATTTTTTTCATAAAGGGGATGCCAGAGCAGGAAAGATAAGACATGCCTCCCGGGACCAACTAAATATAGAGCTCTAGTTGATGCTATCTGCAGCATGCCTTCTCTACCTGATCTAAAATGGCAAGTTGAAATAACTGGGGAGAAGCAATCCAACATCCAGCCCAATCCGATGCCACGAAAGGCTTTGGGGGAATCCTGCCCCCTGAAAAAATAGCTTTCTCTGTTTAGCTAGCCTAAATGCCTGTTCATGTCTATATATTTGAAGTTTTAAACATGGCCTTATTCTCTCTGTACCCCTCACTTCAAAGTATGGATAAGAAATACAGGTGATTTGGTGACATGCAGAGATGGTGCTTCCTGGAAAGCAGGTAGTTTAAAACAGATATTTGGATGACCAAGTGCCATGTATTATTAGTACCTTACAAAAAATGGAGATAAGTTGTAAAAACAAAAGATGACAGTTTTCCAGGAAGACTCATTTTTACCCTTCCTGGACTACCCTATACAATTGGACTACCCTATGTAATTGCCTCACTCCTTTCACTGACAAACTCCAAGGATAGCAGAAAAGGGTTCACCACCTCACTGATTCTCAGAAGATATAATGTGACAAAGGATGACCCGGAGAAAGATACTGAGAATCAGCCCTGTATAGGAGATGCAACAGTCAAAAGAAGAAAAAAATTAAAGAAGCCAAAGTTTCAGTACCATATGCTCCTTCTCCTGTGTGTACTTTTTAGTTGTGCAGGAAAAAAAATATTATTGTAAAATTTGCCCTAGCAGATGTGCAATATATTTTGAAAAGCAGTTAATGGTTTTAAAGGTCAGCAGATGGACAGCTGATGGGTAAACTGCTAAGTTAAACAATCATACCCAAGGGTCCTCCTTGTTAGCAGTTGAGATGTTGATATAGTATAGTTGCAAAAGAAGTTTGAGGAGTGTCAGGAGGAAGTTTACTTAACACTTTGCAGTATGTGAGATCCACTCCTGGCAGTATTCATCAGTATGTGTCCAGTAGAACAGACGGTACACTGTTATTAGCTGAAATAATTGACTGTGAGCACTGCAGCTACAGCTAATTTAGTTAGGATTACTGTTTCAAGCTGTAGTTCCCAATACTTTAAAAGAGATCTTGCCAGACAGTAATTATTATACATGCATGTCATCTACAAAATGTATTTGGGGTGGAGGAGTGTCTGATTGGATAAAATGTGCTAGGATACAGCGTTTAGAAGTACTTTAAGAGGGTTTTATGAAGATGACAGTTTTCCCTCTGTTACTGATTATAAAGTGAATGTTGTCTCATATCAAGGCCAATGGATAGTAACTGATCTAGGTCTAGGAATGTGATTAAGGCTGAGAAAATCATATAATTGAAGGCATCATGCACAACCTTAACTCAAAGAACCATAAAGGAGGTTCTTGATTCACTATTGGTTGCATACATATTTACAGAAGCTAGTTGCCTTTCACTGCCTCAGTCAATAAATTTATCTATCAAATTTATATTTATATGATAAATAGAACAGGAAGAGAAGCTACTGAACCAGGGACTTCTTTCCTCCTTTCTACATTAGTGGAATAAGAAATAGAAATAGCACTTAGCAATAACAATTAAATTTATATACCGCTTGACAGTGCTTTACAGCCCTCTCTAAGCAGTTTACCAAATCAGCATATTGCCCCCAACAACCTGAGTGCCCATTTCACCAATCTCAGAAGGCTGGAAGGCTGAGTCAACCTTCAATCTGGTGAAGATTGAACCCCTGGCAGTCAGCAGAATTAGCCTGCAATCAGTGAAGAGCTACCAAAAGTTTTACTACCACAGTGTGGGCATGGCTTATGCAGGATGCCCTAGATTTGTTACCATGTATTGTTTTTATCATTGTTGTGAGCTGCCCCGAGTCTATGGAGAGGGACGGCATACAAATCTAATAAATAATAATAATAATAATAATAATAATAATAACAACAACAACAACAACAACAGCAACAATAATAATGAGCAAGCAAAACTACTGTGGGACTTCCGACTTCCGACTGACCGAATTCTGAAGCATAACACACCAGACATTGTGATTGTGGAGAAAAAGAAAGTATGGATCATCGACATCGCAATCCCAGGAGACAGCAGAATTGAGGAGAAGCAGCTAGAGAAATTAGTGAAATACAAAGATCTAAAAATCAAGCTGCAAAGACTCTGGCATAAGCCAGTGAAAGTGGTCCCAGTGGTACTTGGCACGCTGGGCGCAGTACCAAAGGATCTCAGCAGACATTTGAAAACCATTGGAATTAACAAAATCTCCATCTGTCAATTGCAAAAGGCCGCTTTACTGGGATCGGCAAACATAATTCACTGCTCCATCATGCAGTCCTAGGTGCTTGGGAAGCACCTGACTGGTGATGAAATACGAAATCCAGCATAGTGATCTCGTTTGCTGTGTTGTACTGACATAATAATAATAATAATAATAATAATAATAATAATAATAATAATAATAATAATAATAATAATTTTCTTTCAACAACTTTCAGTGCAAATTGGGTACTCTAAGGTCGATCTCCATTTTCGCTACCCCACTGGGTTCCCCCTTGTCCAGGCAGTAGCCCACCCCCTGCCTGCAATACACCATTCTAACCTCTGTGCCATCACAGCTCTTTATCCCACATGAAACAATGGCTCTCATCTAGCACAGCTTCTTCCTCTATGATCACCTTCATTTGGTAATAATATAGACAAGTACTATAAAATAGTGGCAGTGACGATGACAGTGATATTTCCAAATGATTCACATTTTGCCACAGAGATAGATGGAAGCATAGAATAAAAGTTAGACATGAGATATAAATATAATGGCAGAGGAAAGCAGATGTAGGATGGAAAACATGCTATTTTTCATTTATAACCAAAAGTCTTTAATGGTGGATAACCTGATTACAAACAAACTAAATTATGATAAGCAAAGTTAGCTTTAGTTTATTGACTATAGTAGCCTTGACTGGTTGCATATAACATATCGTACCATACCAAGTAAGACATATTTTAACACACAGCAAATATATTGTAAGAATGATACAATAGGGGAGATGAATCTGGAATCAAAATTAGAAGTCAAAACACTAGTCATATGAGTTACAGCCAGCAATACTTTGCCAGCTAAAGATAGAAATGTGGGAATAAAAAAATAGAAAGGGAAAAATCAGAGTGAATGTTAATACATATATTAAGAAGACAAAGACAGTATCAATCAGCATACTTAACTAGCTCACAGTTATTGATGAAAAAACTGAAGGTGATAGATAGTTTTGTTTACTTGAGCCCCAGAAAATATAAAGATAGTGTGATAGAATAATAAAAAATATATTAATCCTAAAACAAGGGCAGTGACAAATGTTGACAAGATCATGAAGAAATACCATTTGTCGAAGAGACGGAGTAACGACACGGACACAAGAGCTGGATTTAAAACTGGGTCATTTTTATTAACATAAATTAGCATAATTTAATTTAAATAAATTAGCATAACCACATAACTAACTATGACCCAAACAATGGACCTGCAGGGTCAAACAAATACTTCCGGGGCGGAAATGACGTAGCAATAAACATTCCTGGGCAACATATGGGTGTATCTCGATGCTAGTCCAGGTGAGGGACCACTCCCTCACCTGAGACCCTACCATGCACTTGCATGAGGGGGGTCCCGCCGGCTAACCCCTACCCGGGGACTTTAAGGTGCGGGACCCAAAGACAGGTTTCCCCCAACTGCTCAGGTCGCTTCCACCACAAGCTTGGAGAGAACCTGTCAATCATCCCCAAAGATACCCAAGGGAGAACGCGCAGTTGCTAAACCACCACCCAGTTTTCCGCCCCTAACCTGCCTACCCAAATGACCAAAGGTAAGCCAATCAGCCTAAAAGGTGCAAGCACCCCCTAACCGCACATCCATCTCCCCAGTATGGAATGGGCAAAAAAACGGCCCGGCCTAAGGGGCAAAGCCGCAAAAAATTCCCATTCGCCCCCCCTAGGGGCGACCCATAATAGCACACTGCAAAATAGGGAGGGCGGGTGGGTGTCTGCTCAGGCTGCGAGTCCAGGCGAACAGGCTTGGCCCAGGGCCTGCAAGCCCTTAAATAGGGCCAGCAAGCCCCACCCGGACCACGCAGCAGGTCAGGCCATGTAGGCCTGACTCTCGGCCGAAATCTCGTCTCGCGAGATTTCGGCCAAAAACAAAATGGCGGCCGCCATGGGGAGTCCGGTGTCTCCCCCGACCCTCCGACAAACGCTGCCGGCGGTAAGTCGCTGGTGCTATTGTCGAAGAGACGGAGTAACGACACGGACACAAGAGCTGGATTTAAAACTGGGTCATTTTATTAACATAAATTAGCATAATTTAATTTAAATAAATTAGCATAACCACATAACTAACTATGACCCAAACAATGGACCTGCAGGGTCAAACAAATACTTCCGGGGCGGAAATGACGTAGCAATAAACATTCCTGGGCAACATATGGGCGTATCTCGATGCTAGTCCAGGTGAGGGACCACTCCCTCACCTGAGACCCTGCCATGCACTTGCATGAGGGGGGTCCCGCCGGCTAACCCCTACCTGGGGACTTCAAGGTGCGGGACCCAAAGACAGGTTCCCCCCAACTGCTCAGGTCGCTTCCACCACAAGCTTGGAGAGAACCTGTCAATCATCCCCAAAGATGCCCAAGGGAGAACGCGCAGTTGCTAAACCACCACCCAGTTTTCCGCCCCTAACCTGCCACGGAGCGGGGGTCAGATCTCTATCTTGGCCCCCCGACTCCCCCCTCTAACTGCGCCAGCTCACGCAGAGACCACTGCAGGTCCTGTAAGAAAAATGGTGTTCCTCTGTTCTGACAGAGGAAGACCAGCAGCCAGGGAAAGCCACAGCTGATCTATGGTGATGCAGGGATGGGCCACTACCACCCCGCCTAACTCTCTGACTACCGTACCCAGGGCCTTAATAACTCCCCGTCTAACCCGGTGAAGGGCCCTAAGGGAAATGGCGTCCCACCAAGCGATCCCCGGGAGGATCTCGACCGCACCACTTGCGTGGAGGGCCGCACAGTGCGAAGCCACCGCAGGCTTCGCGAGCCTGGCAGATCTAAAGTAGACCCCCAGGCCCACACAGGTCCTTGCCACTGAGGTGCAAGACCCAAAACCTGGGCGCCGCAATGGAATGCAGCCCTCCCAGTACCAACTGGGCGCAGCAATGGGATGCCGCCCTCCCAGCACCAACTGGGCGCAGCAATGGGATGCTGCCCTCCCAGCACACATCCAGGCGCAGCAATGGGATGCTGCCCCCGGCACCAACTGGGCGCAGCAATGGGATGCCGCCCTCCCAGCACCAACTGGGCGCAGCAATGGGATGCCACCCACCCAGCACCAACTGGGCGCAGCAATGGGATGCCGCCCTCCCAGCACACATCCAGGCGCAGCAATGGGATGCCGCCCCCGGCACCAACTGGGCGCAGCAATGGGATGCCGCCCTCCCAGCACACATCCCGGCGCAGCAATGGGATGCCTCCCCTGGCACCGACTGGGCGCAGCAATGGGATGCCGCTCTCCCAGCACACATCCAGGCGCAGCAATGGGATGCCGCCCCCGGCACCAACTGGGCGCAGCAATGGGATGCCGCCCTCCCAGCACACATCCCGGCGCAGCAATGGGATGCCGCCCCTGGCACCGACTGGGCGCAGCAATGGGATGCCGCTCTCCCAGCCCCAACTGGGCGCAGCAATGGGATGCCGCCCTCCCAGCACACTTCTGAGCGCAGCAATGGGGTGCCGCCCCTGGCACCGACTGGGCGCAGCAATGGGATGCCGCCCTCCCAGCACCGCCTGGGCGCAGCAATGGGATGCCGCCCTCCCTGGACCACCTGGGCGCAGCAATGGGATGCTGCCCTCCCCGGACCACCTGGGCACCGCAATGGAATGCAGCCCTCCCAGTACCAACTGGGCGCAGCAATGGGATGCCGCCCTCCCAGCACCAACTGGGCGCAGCAATGGGATGCCGCCCTCCCAGCACACATCCAGGCGCAGCAATGGGATGCCGCCCCTGGCACCGACTGGGCGCAGCAATGGGATGCCGCTCTCCCAGCCCCAACTGGGCGCAGCAATGGGATGCCGCCCTCCCAGCACACTTCTGAGCGCAGCAATGGGGTGCCGCCCCTGGCACCGACTGGGCGCAGCAATGGGATGCCGCCCTCCCAGCACCGCCTGGGCGCAGCAATGGGATGCCGCCCTCCCTGGACCACCTGGGCGCAGCAATGGGATGCTGCCCTCCCCGGACCACCTGGGCGCCGCAATGGAATGCAGCCCTCCCAGTACCAACTGGGCGCAGCAATGGGATGCCGCCCTCCCAGCACCAACTGGGCGCAGCAATGGGATGCTGCCCTCCCAGCACACATCCAGGCGCAGCAATGGGATGCTGCCCCCGGCACCAACTGGGCGCAGCAATGGGATGCCGCCCTCCCAGCACCAACTGGGCGCAGCAATGGGATGCCACCCACCCAGCACCAACTGGGCGCAGCAATGGGATGCCGCCCTCCCAGCACACATCCAGGCGCAGCAATGGGATGCCGCCCCCGGCACCAACTGGGCGCAGCAATGGGATGCCGCCCTCCCAGCACACATCCCGGCGCAGCAATGGGATGCCGCCCCTGGCACCGACTGGGCGCAGCAATGGGATGCCGCTCTCCCAGCACACATCCAGGCGCAGCAATGGGATGCCGCCCCCGGCACCAACTGGGCGCAGCAATGGGATGCCGCCCTCCCAGCACACATCCCGGCGCAGCAATGGGATGCCGCCCCTGGCACCGACTGGGCGCAGCAATGGGATGCCGCTCTCCCAGCCCCAACTGGGCGCAGCAATGGGATGCCGCCCTCCCAGCACACTTCTGAGCGCAGCAATGGGGTGCCGCCCCTGGCACCGACTGGGCGCAGCAATGGGATGCCGCCCTCCCAGCACCGCCTGGGCGCAGCAATGGGATGCCGCCCTCCCTGGACCACCTGGGCGCAGCAATGGGATGCTGCCCTCCCCGGACCAACTGGGCGCAGCAATGGGATGCCGCCCTCCCAGCACCGCCTGGGCGCAGCAATGGGATGCCGCCCTCCCAGGACCACCTGGGCGCAGCAATGGGATGCCGCCCTCCCAGCAATAGTGGTAGAAACGCCTGTCCCACCGCACACCCCGTCTCCCCCGCCAGACAACAAGGACCCAGCCGCCACGACGGCAGGGTCCCCACCCCCGACGGTACCTTGTTGCTGAGTGGTCTCGGAGCGCTCATGACCCAAAGCAACACCCTCGGTCGCGTCCTGGCGGGGTTGAATAGAAGGGGACCAAAGGGGAACCTGGCCTAAGATCTTACCCCGGACCCTCAACAGGCCGTTCGTACCCTAAAAAAGGCCGTTGACCGCCAGCGGTCGACTTCCCCGAATCCTCCATATCGAGAACGCCGTTACCGCACTAGTGGCAGCGCCTCTCGAGAACGAGCGTTTCCTAATGGCGGGATCCATACTTGGCCTGGCCAAACCCTACATACTAGCACCCACCTAACTGAGGTAATGAGGTGGAAGGCACAAAATGACCTGACGGCCTGCGATAAGGCCCTGGCCCAACCTTCCGGCACCGTCACAATGCGGAAGTCACTGTAAATCAATAACCCCGCCCCCGCCTTAGACAAAAGACGAAGTCGGCCAACCTGGACCTAATAGTCCTAACTGAAAGGCCACGCTGCCTAAGCTGGACACAAATATGGCCAGGTACACAACTGGGGCAGGCCAGCTATAGGGGTAACCCGTATACTGCCTGCAATCCCCAAACTCTTCACCTGCCTGCTGCTAAGCCCCCCAGAGTGCCAGACACTCCCGAGAGTGCCATAGCCCAGCAAGCCTCTACTCTCCACTGCCCAGGAGCCCACCCAGGCTCCAAAGGTTGACAGGAAAAAACCTCTGGCGACACACGTGCCCTCGGGGCCAGGGTCCGAAACCGGGACAACTGACCACGGGACAAGGCATCAGCAACCCCGTTATCTAACCCGGGGACATGCCTAGCCAAAAACAATGTGTTCAGGGACAAGGACCTGTGCACAAAATGGCGGACAAGCCGCATGACCCTGTCACTCTTAGAGGACAGGGCGTTCACAACGTGGACAACCACTAGGCTGTCACACCAAAATGCACAGTCTTGCCCCCAAACTGCTCACCCCAAAGCTCGAGGGCCACTATCAAGGGGAAGAGCTCCCAAAAAGGTCAAATCCTTAACCAATGAAGAGGCCCTCCATTCTGGAGGCCACGCAGACCAGCACCACTGGTCACCTAACACAACCCCAAAGCCACAGGTCCCTGCAGCATCAGAACACAACTGCAATTCAGCTTCCAAAAGAAGCTCTTGCCTCCAAAAAGACAACCCATTAAAACTTTCTAAGAACTCCCGCCACACGCAGAGGTCACCCTGATCCCTGCACATAAGCGGGTACGATGATGGGACAAATGGAGCCCCTTCATTGCAGCATATAACCTCCTAGAAAAAACCCTGCCCGGCACCACGACCCGGTGGGCAAAATTAAGTATCCCAGCTAGTTCCTGGAGCTGCCGAAGCGTGACCTTCCTGCAGCCCAGAACCGTACCAAGGTTATCCCTAATTTTAGTCAACTTGTCCAGGGGCAATCTAGAAGATTGCACCACTGAGTCCAATTCAATACCGAGGAAGGTAATCTTGGTGGCGGGGCCCTTGGTCCCCTCAGAGGCCAAAGGCACCCCCAACAGAGCGCAAAGGGCTTCGAAGTCCCGCATTAGAGCAAAGCATTGCTCTGAACGCGCAGGCCCCATCATCAAGAATCCATCAAGGTAGTGAACGACCGAGCCCAGACCACTGCGCCTCCTGAGCACCCACTCCAAGAAGGTGCTAAAGCTCTCCAAAAGAGAGCATGAGACAGAGCAACCCAAAGGTAAAGCCCTGTCTACATAGAAACCGCCCTCAAAGAGGAAGCCCAAGAGCCCGGAGCCATCTGGGTAAATGGGGAGGAGCCGGAATGCAGACTTAATGTCGCATTTACCCATAAGTGCTCCGACCCCACACTCCCTAACTATGGCCACGGCCACATCAAAGGATGCGTACCGGACTGAACAAAGGTCATCAGGAATGAAATCATTCACTGACTCCCTTTATGGAGAAGACAAGTGGTGAATCCACAACAATCACCACTCGCCCGTTCGTGCCTCCCTCTTTATTTTCTCCCTAATGATGCTGTCATGTCCCACAACCGAACTAAGGTTGTCAAACACAAAGGCCTTCCTAACCCCCCTGTGAGGGATCCCAAACCCCTCAGGAAACCTAGCAGAAGAGCGTCCGCTCTCTCGCGAGGGTGGTAGTTTTTTAACCAACCCTTAAGAACAAGATTAATTGAACTGGGGCCCATTACCCCCAGCAGGCGGGGGCTGCATCGCCTGACCCCCACCCATCCGGTCCTTCCCCGTCCTAGACCCAGGCCAAACGAAAGCGGCATGGGAGCCCCAACTGGGGACTGCCCAAACCGTAAAGGCTCCTACACTAAACACCCCCAGGCCCGATGGGTAAGCCATCACTGGGGCCAGGGCCATAGCAGCCGAAGCTGGCAGGGTCCAGCAACCCGCCCTAGATACCCCGGGCCTCAACGGAAAAGCCGCCACAGGAGCCCGAGGGAGGGTAGCTGTAACCGGTGGGGACCACACCTGATTACAGGTGCCCACCGGAGACCCCAAACCATTGCACTCACCCCCGAAACCCGGTGGGACAAAGGCCTGCCCGGACCAAGGAAGGAGTGCAACGGAGGTCGAATGTGTTACGACCTCAACTGCCACGAAAGGTATACAAGGCACCCAGGGTATACACAGTCCCACGGGGCCTGGCAAGGCCGCCACCTGCCGGGGATGGACAACCACTAGGGGCCATACCCGCAGCGGGACTCAAACCTGCAACCCCCGCTGTGCAATGCAGAGCACCAACACCAGGCTGCAGCATCCAATCCCGCTTTGGGTTTATTTATTTATTTATTTATCTTGAAAAATAACTAATTATTTATTCATTTATGTATGTATGTATGATTCAATTTCATTGCAGGTGTGTGCTTTTCTATTTTTTGAACCAGGGGCCAAGGCCGCTAAGGCCCCGGCCCCAAAAGAAAACCGCTGCCTATGAAGGCAGGGGAGGAGTAGTAGGGCTGCCACCTACGAAAGGGAGCCCAAATTGACCCCCCAAGCCAAAGGAGAACTGCCTCTGGCAGCTAACCTCCGGCCTCCGATGAGGCAGAAGAGCCGACAATGCCACCGCGCCACGAGGCCGCCCAAAATGGCGGCCTCAAGCAGCCGTTACTGGCCTTGCCAAGGGGGGAAGCGCACTACCGATTACCCCCCCCCACTCACACGCAAAGCACCCCCCGCGGCCCTCGCAATCCCCCCGACACGAGGGGATAAGTTAATAGAGGGCGAGGGGGGGGGGCTCACACCGAACAACGGTTGCTGCCCGATAGCCTTGCAAACAGGGGCAGACTGCAGGCCTCGGCGCTGAAGAGGGCTCCCACGAGGAGCTCACAACGAGCCGCTGCCAAGCCTCCGACGAGGCTCCCGATTTAACGGCCGTCAAGGCTCCAGGAGCAGACAGCCGCATGTCTGCTCAGGCTGCGAGTCCAGGCGAACAGGCTTGGCCCAGGGCCTGCAAGCCCTTAAATAGGGCCAGCAAGCCCCGCCCGGACCACGCAGCATGTCAGGCCATGTAGGCCTGACTCTCGGCCGAAATCTCGTCTCGCGAGATTTCGGCCGAAAACAAAATGGCGGCCGCCATGGGGAGTCCGGTGTCTCCCCCGACCCTCCGACAAACGCTGCCAGCCAGAAAATATAAAGATAGTGTGATATAATAATAAAAAATATATTAATCCTAAAACAAGGGCAGTGACAAATGTTGACAAGATCATGAAGAAATACCATTTCAGTGACAATCAGATGTTTATAATAGTGTTATTTTCATTTGGACACTGGAACTACTGAGAGGCTAAAATGAGTAAGGTAAAAACATAGGGCCTAAAATCAAACTGACCCATTACAATAATAATTATGCACAACCATCAACACTTTTTCTATTGATAAGTGAGTGGTTCTCAGTCAATGCAATGCATGAGTAAAGAAAATTTTGAACTTTGTATCTGACATGACTATAATTTAAATCCTACAGTTTGCAGAACCTCCTACAGTTTTATTATTAAAGTTTTTAATGTTTGAATTTTTAAAAGTGTCAGAGGATTGCCTTTTAATCAAAACCTGCAGACTTTATATCCTGCTTTTGGTCAGTGTTGATGGACACTGAGAAAAGAGAGAAAAAAGATAGATGCCATTCAATTGTATTTTTAGAGACAGTTATTAAGAGTACCATGGCCTGCAAGAAGAATCAAACAGCCTTAGAGGAAATAAAGGTTGGCTGTTGCCTTGAAATAATGCTCAATATGCAGAAATTTACATCCTTTGGGCATATGGTGTAGGCAGATAGTCTCCGACCTTGACAACTTTAAGACTTGTGGACTTCAGCTTTCCTGGCTGAGGAATTCTGGGAGTTGAAGTCCACAAGTCTTCAAAAGAATGTTTTTGAAAGGGCTTTTTATATCTATTTTTCAAATATAATAAACTATTGAGCTATAGACATAGGTTTCAGAAAACTGCTCCAATATGCAGTATAGTTACCATTATATAAATGTGCTTTCAATGCTAATATTATTTTAAGAACATCTGAGAAAACTTTGCAGGCCAATCACATAACAGAACTGTCACTGAGACTTAGACAATCCATCTAAAATGCCATTTTGAAAAAGACATTTCATTTCCTTGTATAAAGTGTCAAGAATCAAACCAGTGAATATGTGCTGGAAGCAATTGCTGAATTCATGGTGCCATGTAATGAAATCCTCTCTTTGGCAGTTGAAAATCAATATTTTCTTTATTCAATGGTTGAAAAAAAAACCTGAAATTATACAGATTCAAATGGAAATGTATTTTATATCTGCATAACAAGAAATAGATGATAAAGACTGTTTTATTTTGAATGCTAGTCAGTCCATTGAGCTTTGAACTACCTTGGAAACAGAAGTCTGTATCAACCCCCTACCTGTGTGACCAGTGGTTACAGAGAGTAAAATGGAAAGTAAGATGGTAAAAAGTTCCTAGCAATTATGGTTTTCACTTGCATACTTGCATACTTTAAGCTCTACTTATATCCCCTAGATATAGTGTGGATTAGTTTAGAGCAGGCAACTGCAAATTAAATTAGGGAATATGTGGCAATAAGGCTACCCATTTTATAAACCTATCCATACATTCTATTCTTCTTTCCTGCTGTTCTTTTGACAAGATGTTACCACTTCACTTCACCACTACCTCACCTTCTCTCCCCTGGACATTTTTCAAATTAATGTTGTCTAAGTGACAGGAACATTAGGAAATGTAATTTCCTAGTGCATCTGATGTTCATTTAGATGATGAGAGTCCTGGGAAAAGTCAGCCTTCCAGAGGTCTCAAAACACTGCCATCAAGGTGGTCCAAATTCTTGAGAAGGAGAAAAATAGCCATAAAAGAGGAAATTGTTACTTGATTTCTGCCTTCATTCCTGTCAACACTGCATTGTAATAATTATCCAAGACCAGACTGCCTTTTAATTAAACTTATCTCACACTGTTTTGTTGTTGCATGAGGTTTTGTTTTACTGTTTATTACTTTGATTGACATATTTTATGGAAGATTATTATCATTCTTATACAATGCCTTTTCTCTCTTGGAAAAAGAAGAGTAGTAAACAATTATTATTATTATTATTATTATTATTATTATTATTATTATTATTATTATTATTATTATGTCAGTACAACACAGCAAAAGAGATCACTATGCTGGATTTCGTATTTCATCACCAGTCGGGCGCTTCCCAAGCACCTAGGACTGTGTGATGTAGCGGCGAATTATCTTTGCCGATCCCAGTAAAGCGGCCTTTTGCATTTGACCGATAGAGATTTTGTCAATTCCGATGGTTTTCAAATGTCTGCTGAGATCCTTTGGTACTGTGCCCAGCGTGCCAAGTACCACTGGGACCACTTTCACGGGCTTATGCCAGAGTCGTTGCAGCTCGGTTTTTAGATCTTCGTATTTCATTACTTTCTCTAGCTGCTTCTCCTCAATTCTGCTGTCTCCTGGAATTGCGATGTTGATGATCCATACTTTCTTTTTCTCCATGATCACAATGTCTGCTGTGTTATGCTTCAGAATTCGGTCAGTCTGAAGTCGGAAGTCCCACAGTAGTTTTGCTTGCTCATTTTTGACCATTTTTTCGGGCTTATGATCCCACCAGTTCTTTGCCACTGGTAAATGCTAGTTCCGGCACAAGTTCCAGTGGATCATCTGTGCCACAGCATCATGTCTATGCTTGTAGTCAGTCTGTGTGATCTTTTTGCAGCAGCTGAGTATGTGATCGATTGTTTCATCTGTTTCTTTACAGAGTCTGCACTTTGGATCGTCTGTTGATTTTTCAATTCTGGCTTTGACAGCATTTGTTCTAATGGCCTGTTCTTGTGCCGCCAGTATTAGTCCTTCTGTCTCCTTTTTGAGTGTTCCACTTGTAAGCCATGACCAGGTCTTTTCTTTATTCACTTTGCCTTCAATCTTCTCCAAGAACTGGTCATGCAATGCTTTGTTCCGTTCTTGGAGAAGATTGAAGGCAAAGTGGATAAATTATTATTATTATTATTATTATTATTATTATTATTATTATTATTATTAGTATTAGTATTATTATTATTATTATTATTTCTGTTTTTATGCCGCCCTTCTCCTTAGACTCAGGGCAGCTTACACCAATAATAATACAAAGGTTGTACATCTCGAATAAAAACAGAAATGTTTTCAAGTTAAAATCTAAGTATGTAGGAGAAATAATTGATCTGTCATTACATGAGTACAATTAGCTATTGAAGTTGATACAGTTTGTGAACATGTATTCTGAACATTGTCAATCCTCTTCTAGCAAATAGAGTCTCAGAAAATAGAAACTTGGGAATATGGAAAGCACGTGTATTTTCTTAGGAATTTTTAAATTATTTACTTCTGAAAAGAAAATTTGTAAAACCCTCTTAAATAGAAATGCAAATCTCAGTCAGTTGATGTCCATGCAAGGAAATACTCCTAACACCCACAATGCTTTGCCCAAGTAATTTGCTTTCATTTATTTTTAAGCACAAAATTTGGAATTTGGGAGGGTAGAGAAGAAATAACACTTTTGGGTTTTTTCAAACTTGAAAATCTTGCATATCATGAAAGAAAAAAGTCTACCCATATTCAGTATCTGTATAAATATCCCAAATTGTCAATGATTTATCAATTTAATCAATGTCTAACAATATTTATTGTAAAATATATGTCTTATTATTTGTTTGTTGGATTTATTTCACTGATTTTTATTAGGAATTCAAAAGTTGGCTTAATGCAGTGCTTCTCAAATAGTGAGGCACGCTCCCCTGGGGAGGCATGGAGCGATGCTGGGGAGGTGTGTGACCCCGGGGCAACATGTGGGGTTTTTTGCAAGGGTTAGATTGCGCGTCCTAGCTGATATTTGTACCAATACCTCCATTGCTTTCCTTGGTGTCGTGTCCAGGGAGCCCATTCTAAAAGAAAATGTCTTGTGAATTCTGTTAGTACAGGGTACATGTGTGTTAGGGATTGCCATTATAAACTGCATATTGTAAACTGTACCAAACTTGTACTTAAAGGGTTAATGTGCACTCAAAGAGTTAACATTTAATTGCAGAGTAAATGTTCAAGGCTATGTCGTCATTGAAGCTATAAAAGCTCATGATCGTGCCCGGTCACTTCCTTGTTACTTTATATTTGCCTGAGACAGGGGAGTTGATTTTCTAAGCTCCGTGCTTGTATTAGCTTTGTGCTTTTATCTATCTTATTGTAGAAGCTGCGTGCTTTATCTGTATTGTATAAGCTCCATGCTTTATCTATTATATTTAGCTTTGTGCTTGTTATCTATATTCTGTATTGTTCTGTATTTGCTACGTGCATATTTTGGATTGTTTATATTTTTTTTATATGTAAATAATACTTATTTAACTAAGTCTGTGTCTTGGCTTTATCACACATCCACGCTCTATTAAAATTCTCTGCTCGGTATTGTCGAAGGTTTCATAGCATAGCTAACCAAGACAAGCCAACAAATTCAGTCAAACTTTTTGAACTTGTGAGATGTTTTCTTTTAGAATGGGCTGCTGAGAAAGGTGATGGAGGTACTGGTACAAGTGTCAAGCATGTTGTTCAACAGCGTGCACGTCTCATGGTGGGGTGCAATTTGGGGGTGGCAGGTCAGCCAGGCCGGGCCACAAAATATGCATCTTACATGTGACTTGTAGCTCTGTCACGTTCCTGCTGTTTTGTCCACTGACTCTCCTCTGACTCCGGCTCTCGAGCAAAGCAGTAGGGGGAAGAAACTCTTGCAGGCTGCCTGAAGAAGAGCTGACAGCCAAACATCTAACCAAGCATGTGCTTCCTTGTCTCTTCAAAATGTTCCTCTTCTCTCTCTCTTGGCAGTGGGGAAGAGGAAAGAGTGCATGTAAGACACAGCACCAGAAGAAACCTAGCTGAACTCAAGAAATCTTTCCCCTTTTGCTCCAAGTGTCTCATGAACACTAATTTCTGGTGGAGTTTTGAAGAGAGAAAGATTTATTGTATTCAGTGTGTTTGGAAGAAACAAGGAAGCATGGCTGAGCTCAGCTAGAAGTTTGGCTGTCAGCTTGGCTTCCATAGGCAGCCCGCAAGAGTTTCTTTCCCCTCCCACTTCACTTGAGAGCTCGAGATGTGGGAAGATCAGTGTACACAGCGCCAAGAGTTGGGTGTGTGTGTGTCACAAAATGTTTATTTCTTCCCTGCTCTGTGTGTGTTGAACAGAAAATAATTGAGAGGCACTGACTTAATGAGAATCTTTATTTTTCCCCAAAACACAACATTGTGAGAAAAAGCAACATCCTAAGCCATTGATATTTTTTTCAAGGCTGCACATGTAGTTGAACCCAGGCCTTCCTCATCCCAAGCCAATACTTTAATTACTGAATCATATTAACACTTAGATACACCCAGAAACTTGGTTTTTAAAAGGCATTCAGATGCCACCTATACCACATTTTTTCTTAAACTAGCAACATGCATATAAATTGTCCATGCAATTATTATTCAGATGCTGAAAGGTTCTTTGAAGGACTTACTTAAAGCCTGGTGAATGACAGTGAAGCTTTGCTATGAAATTACAGCCTTCACTAAATCTTTATGCTTCACTTGCACTTTGCATTTACAGAAACTCCATACAACAAAATATATATCAAGCTCATTTCAAAGTTGGAGGCTTATTGTTCACTGAAATTCAGTCATCAAGCCAGTTGCTTCCCATTAATCTACATGTCAGGATAAGAATGTGGGAGTATGCTTTTAAGAACCATACCAGGAAAAAAAATATGCAGGACAGACATGGCAGTCCACAAATTAATTTAGAGATGTATTAATGTACCGGTATATGTCTGCCATTTAAATTTTGTATGTGGCAACACAATCCTAATAAATGGGCTAATTAGAAATACTGTTACATTATAATTAATTAATGTCTGTTTATTGTTATGTATCATCTCTAATTGAATATTGCTAATGCTAAGAAATTACTTCAGACAAAAATCTACTTCATTACTTCATGTTAGTGAAGGAGAATTTCAAATTCATTTTCAGTAAGACAGGTATATATTATTGCACTTCATAAAAATGCATGTTGTCAATGAAGGGAATTAAAACATGCAGAAACTAGACTAGGGATTAGATAGGGATATTGTTAGAAATATTGATGCTGCTTTCCTATTATTAAGGCAATGGATGGAAGGCTTTATTGGGATCTATTTGTATCAGACCAGTGAGAAACTCCATTCCAGAAAGGATTTACCTCAGAGGATGCAGAATTTTAAACCCAAGACAGACTTTGTTTAGGAGATGAGAGGAGGTTCATTTTAGTGAGGAAAATGCAAAGGTTGCAGTAGGCTACATTATACATATTTTTGCATTTACGTTTTTGAAAGTGTATTTTTTTAAAAGCATTTTTAAGTACAAGTTTGTCTTTTATGCACACCCATCTGTTATATTGATTTTTAAAGCTAAACTTATCATGGTGACCAGAGATGGTGGTAGAATTCCAAAGGGGTTGTTGGTGATAGGTTTTTAAGCTTTTGGCATTAGTTAAAGAGACCTCTCTTCAGCCAAGCTTCATACGATCAAGGAGTTTTACTGCAGTGAAGAAGAAACATAAAACAAATCTCAATAGTAAAAGAAACCCCAGATTATATCTGAAAAGGAAAAGTTTGTAAAATTAATTGGGTTTATTAATTGGTTGGCTACACATTCTGCGGATGGCAGAATTCAACAAAATTTAGTGTTAGTAAAAATTGCAAGTATTGGAATGACCTGGAAACTTGCTTAAATACAGTATTTATGATCAATACAGTACCAGCAGGGGTGGGCTACTGCCCGGACTGAGGGGGGCCACCGCTGCCGCAGTGGGGTAGCGAATATGGAGCATCCTGCATAAGCCATGCCCACAGTGTGGTAGTAAAAGTTTTGGCAGCCCTTCACTGAGTACCAGTATTTTTGTCATTGTGAATCTAACATTTTTAATAGGTCCTTTACTCTATGGGCAGCACCTTTGCCAAAATAAAATGTGTTTTTAATTTCTCTTCTAAAACTGCAGTATGAAAGAGACAAAGTAAATTTTAGGGATTATGATTAATATAATTATCTAGTAGATTTAAGAAGGGTGAATGAACTGGGCAGGACTGTAGCTTTGTAAAGAGATGCCAGATCTAATTAGATATCAATATTTTTAATCTGATACCTCATCTTTTTATTGCATGCTTGTATTTGAACTTACAGAATTGGGTTAATTAAAATTCAAAGAGCTCTAGGATATTTTTTTAAAGAATTGTTTTGGGCCAGGAAGATACAAAACTGTCAGTGAGAATCTGAGATGTCAGAGGCAAAATCTATTTGGTCCTATTGGAATTATGTATAACCAGGCATTGATGTCAATCCTGCTGATGCCAACCTCATGGCAAAGAACTATGAGATACAGCAGGGGTTCTTAAAGATTTGGGTAAGATGAGGGCAAGTCTTGTTGGGACAATGTTTATTATATAAAAAGTTTTGGTTATCATTAATCAATAATAGAATTCCTTATTTAACTTAATATTCCCATTTCTTATCTTTTATTACTTTGTACTTGCTCTGATAATTCTTATCTACCCTCTATCTTATTCCTAAATTGTTGTGCACTATATGCCAATCTTTTTTGTTCTTAGATCTGCCTTTTATAATTTTTATGTTTATTTCATTATATTAATTTCCCTTTTTTCTTCATGCTTATTTCTCTATAAATCTACTTATATCCCATGAATCCCCATTCCCCTACTCCAGGGGTGAGTTGTAATTTTTTTTACTACTGGTTCTGTGGGCGTGGCTTATTTTGTTGGTGTGGTTTGATGGTCATGTGACTGAGTGGGCATGGCCAACTTGACATCACTCACCCTCACACCCTCACATGACCATCACCAAGCCATGCCCATAGGAAAATATAAGAAAATTTCCCTGCAAAGTAAACAAACTTCTTGTGTCACTCATGAGGTTTTCTTTACTTTGCAAGTTTTTCCCTGCATACAATAGCTGAGAGATGACCTGGAGCTTTCAGTCTCTGGTAAGATGTGTGTCTTGCTCTCCTGCCCCATTTGCCACCCCTAAATTGTGCCCTATTGGGAGATGCGCATCTCTCCCACCCCCACCCCTTCCCTTTTACCTTTCTTTAACGTGCCCTGCTTCCCTTCCCAAACCTCAGGAGGAGGCCGCTCCCATCCTTGTGGCCTATGGAGGAAGAAACCTCCATGCTACAAAGCCCCAATGCAGCAGGAGAAAAAAAAAAAAGGGTCGGCCTCTGAAGCTTCTCGAGGAAGACATTCTTGCTAACAGAAATTGGAGAGGATAAAACAGAAAACCAACAATCTGCTGGCTGCCTCTAATCTGCAGTTTACCCATGGTACTCACAAGTAAACTGCAGATTAGAGGCAGCTGACGCTACGCCTGACTCTGCTCTGTGGTGCTGGGAACCCTTCCAACTTTTGGGGCTGCTGCTCACTGTATCTTGGCCAAAGCTGCATGGGAAAAGATGCCCTGCCAACACTGCTATCACCGCAGCTGCCTAATACTGCTCGTCACTGCTGCCGCCACCACTCCCCTCTCCTGCCACAAGTCTGCCCTGCCACTATTACTGCTGCAATGTTTACCTTTGTGAAGGCAGGAGGAGGCAGTGAGTGCATGTGATAAAGGTGAGGCAGGGCGAGCATCCTAGCAAGCAGAACCAGCTCAGGTGCATGACCAGGCTGCCATTACTGCTGGTTTGGAGAACCAGTCCATATTTTACTACCGGTTCTGTAAAACCAGTCTGAATTGGGAGGAACCAACCTTTGCCTTATTCACACTGAAATCTTTAGGTTCCTTTGGCTTCTCTATTCTATTTTGTGTATCTGTCTATGTGTGTATTTTGTGTGCAATGCAATAGACATATACACAAAATACAGTGCATCTGTCTTTGACTCAGGTTTTGACTTCTGATGATTGCCTGAACACATCCCTGCAGTTTTCTTCATAGCATTTTGCCATTGCCTCCTTTCTAGGGTTGAGAGAGGGTAACTGGCTCAACATCACCCAGTTTAGGCTTATGTTTAAAGCAGAACTAGTACTCACAAACTCCCCGTTTCTAGCTTGATGCTTTAACCACTACATAACCTGTGGCTGTTGTGGCAGCTTCAGAGTGGACTGGTTAGTTGTGATTAGGGAAACCTGAAACCTGGTTTCAGCTGTAGCTTTTCAACTGTTAGGAGGAGAAGAAAGGACTACACTATCTAAATCATTACAAGTATTCCTGCCATTGTGACTCTCCTCTTCTTCAGGAACTGGTTTTGAACTGATTCAATACTGTACCATATTATTTTCATAAACTCATTTTGCTTTCAAGAATCATATTTGTAGACTATTTAAATAATTCAATCAATAGACATTTCAGTTATTTCCAGATTTATTCTAAATCATTCTTTGTTGTGCCTGCTTTAGGATCTGCCGCTTAATGTTGAAAAATAAATAAATAATGAGTACATAAACTGATTTCTTTTGCAATTATACTGACAATCTACATTAATAGCTGACAGCTTTGTCTAAACAGCTCCTCCAAACTATAAAGCATGTTCTGAGCCCATCCCAAACAGGCAGATATATTAGTGATAAAGGTTTGCCATGATCTAAATAAACAAAATTGATTTAAAGCATTAAGGGCATGCAGAAACATTGAAGAAGCTATATTCCATTGCTTTAGACACTTTAAGTAAAGACAGTCAGTGATTACTAGAAAATCTGGAGCAACTACTGGTGGTAATTAGCCTTCAACTGATTTAAATACTGTATATAATATGCTAACTGGATCCTACCCTTTTTCAGTAACTGATGTAACCTGGGGGGGAAAGATATTGACTGGGTTTTTATTGATTGAAACCAAGCTCAGCAAATTATTTTATGTGCATAATTTTATCCAGACATTTGATATTTGTTTCATGTATTGAAATTTATGTTATTTTGCTTAGGCATTGCAAAGCATTCTTTACAGTTCCTTTCATGATTACATATTCAGGGATGCATGGCATTGATCTCCCACAATATGTTTTTATTTTTTCAAGAATTCATAGTCTCTGAGTATCGATGGATCTGATCTTAGCTCTGAGTGATGGCAAAGAACTAGGATTCAATGGATTTCCTGTGGAATGTTTTAAAACATTTTCTAATAAATTTTCATAAGTCATGGATTGAGGACTTGTATATTATTTTGAAAGACGTATGTTATCATTTAATGGAGCTATGTTGAAATTATGCCAAAATCAGAAGAGATAATGGTTTATTGTCCACTTATTGCCCTATACTTATGATTAATATTGAAATTTGAACAGCAAGTAGAATGCAAACTGTCTTCAGTGTCTTCAATGGTCAGATGTGACCATCTTTACTTTTTAAAAAAGAATTAGTCCTCAACTTTTAGTAAATCTGATAGAGAAATAAACATAGAGAAGATTATGCTAGAGGTATAACACAGAGGTATAAAGACAGTGTGGCCACACACATAGACCCACTAACACATATATTTGGCTGGCTGGCTGGCTGGCTGGCTGGATAAATGGATAGATAGATAGATAGATAGATAGATAGATAGATAGATAGATAGATGGATGGATGGATGGATGGATGGATGGATGGATGGATGGATGGATGGATGGATGGATGGATGGACGGACGGACAGACAGATAGATAGATAAGTAGGTAGGTAGGTAAGTAGGTAGGTAGGTAGGTGTTGTGGCTACCTGTGGCCCTCACAATCTCTATTTTTAGCTGCAACAGCCTTCTGCAACTCCCTGACAGTGAAAATGGAGCTTGAGAAGACAGCTTGCAGCTCGCCCAAGCTCCATTTTTACTGGCAAAGACACTGTGGGCCAGTCCTTTACAATTTTCAAGGTGGCCCCACAGGCCAGATCTAAGCACCTCATGGGCAGGGGCAGCCCCTGGGCCTTAAATTTGACACCCCTGGCCTAGGGCATAAAACCCTGTAAACTAAATAATATTGCTGTTGGTAATGAATCAATTTGGTATGCAAACTGTAATAGTATCATTGAAAAAAGAATTTGAGATACTTATTTTGCCTAGATAGTGGAAATAAATATTAACATCAGTGCCGAAAAGCTTTGGTAGTTTTGGATTACATTTGTTACAGTGTACATGTCATCTTATTTAATCAAAAATAACATTTTAGGTGGAAACCATTGTATTTATATAGAGGAGGCTTATCATAGTTTAGAAGATAATAAGATTAATGTTTTATCTAAACATATGCCTTACCATTCTCTAATTGTTTCATTTTGAAGTTATTACATGTACAGCATTCACGCTAAAACAAGATTTAATGCAATTGGATATTTGGATTTTTTCAAAATTATATTTCTATAATTTTTTCCTAAAAATTATATTCATATAATTTTTATTTATATGAATTGATATTTAAATAAAGAGTAGATTTTCCATTTCCTCCTTATAGCCAAATAGCTGATTCTTCAACTTTGGGAAAATAAATAAATGACCCAAACTACTCTACAGAATTGATATTATTAGCAATTTACAAATGAAAAATATGGTGTGTGTGTGTGTTTCTGTGTGTGTATGCGTTTCTTGCCGGATCATCCTGGTTTACCCAGCTAGCCATATCCTTACCGGAATTTGAACCTCCAGATTCTGCCTTGCAACCTGGAAACTGCAAAAAGGAAATCAGTATGCTTCCTCCCATATTTGGGTTGCATACCAGGGTGATTCAACAAGAAAAAAATATATAACTCTTCCCTGGTACAAGATGAGACAGAGGAGAGCCTATGGTCTAGAGGTTAGGTTTAGGTTTATTGGATTTATATGCCGCCCCTCTCCGCAAACTCGGGGCGGCTCACAACAATAATAAAAAAACAGTACAGTACACAATACCAAATCCAATGCCCACCCATCCAGTTACAATTTAAATTAATAATCTCATAAAAACAGTATATATAAAAAGCAGGCACACAGTCAATCAATCAACAGAACAACATGGGCAAGGGGGAGGTGTTTTAGTTCCCCCATGCCTGACAGCAAAGGTGGGTCTTAAGGAGTTTACGAAAGGCAGGGAGGGTGGGGGCAATCCTAATCTCAGGGGGGAGCTGGTTCCAGAGGGTCGGGGCCCCCACAGAGAAGGCTCTTCCCCTGGGTCCCGCCAGACGACATTGTTTAGTCGACGGGACCCGGAGAAGGCCAACTCTGTGGGACATAACCGGTCGCTGGGATTCGTGCGGCAGGAGGCGGTCCCGAAGATATTCTGGTCCGGTGCCATGAAGGGCTTTATAGGTCATAACCAACACTTTGAATTGTGACCGGAAACTGATAGGCAGCCAATGCAGACTGTGGAGTGTTGGAGTGATATGGGCATACTTGGAGAACCCCATAATTGCTCTCGCAGCTGCATTCTGCACGATCTGAAATTTCCGAACACTTTTCAAAGGTAGCCCCATGTAGAGAGCATTACAGTAGTCGAGCCTCGAGGTGATGAGGGCATGAGTGACTGTGAGCAATGACTCCCGGTCCAAATAGGGCCGCAACTGGCGCACCAGGCGAACCTGGGCAAACGCCCCCCTCGCCACAGCTGAAAGGTGTTTTTCTAATGTGAGATGTGGATCGAGGAGGATGCCCAAGTTGCGGACCCTCTCTGAGGGGGTCAATAATTCCCCCCCCAGGGTAATGGACGGACAGATAGAATTGTCCTTGGGAGGCAAAACCCACAGCCACTCCGTCTTGTCTGGGTTGAGGTTGAGTTTGTTGACACCCATCCAGGCCCCAACAGCCTCCAGGCACCGGCACATCACTTCCACTGCTTCGTTGACTGGACATGGGGTGGAGATGTACAACTGGGTATCATCGGCATATTGATGATACCTCACCCCATGCCCTTGGATGATCTCACCCAGCGGTTTCATGTAGATATTAAATAGCAGGGGGGAGAAGACCGACCCCTGAGGCACCCCACAAGGGAGAAACCTCGGGGTCGACCTCTGACCCCCCACTAACACCGACTGCGACCGACCGGAGAGGTAGGAGGAGAACCACTGAAGAACAGTGCCTCCCACTCCCAACCCCTCCAGCCGGCGCAGAAGGATACCATGGTCGATGGTATCGAAAGCCGCTGAGAGGTCAAGGAGCACCAGGACAGAGGACAAGCCCCTGTCCTGTGCCCACCAGAGATCATCCATCAACGCGACCAAAGCAGTTTCCGTGCTGTAGCCGGGCCTGAATCCAGACTGCTGAGGACCTAGATAATCGGCTTCATCCAAGGACCACTGGAGTTGAAGTGCCACCACCTTCTCGACAACCTTCCCCATGAAGGGAAGGTTGGAGACTGGACGGTAGTTATTAAGCACGGCTGGGTCCAGGGAAGGCTTCTTGAGGAGGGGATGCACAACCGCCTCCTTATAAAGGGGCGGAAAGGACCCCTTCCCCAAGGAGGCGTTGACAATCTCCTGGACCCAGCTCCGTGTCACCCCTCGACTGGCCGAAACCAGCCAAGAGGGACACGGATCGAGTAAACAGGTGGCAGAACTCACAGCTCCAATGGCCTTGTCCACTTCATCAGGTGTCACCAAGTCAAACACCCCCCAGACAGATGGACAAAGACGTTTAGCCCCAGTCACCTCGACTGACTCATTGGCAGTCAACTCTGTTTCACAATTGGAGTCGAGGTCCGCTCGGATCCGGGTGATTTTATCAGCGAAAAACATGTTAAAATCCTCAGCACTACTCTTGAAGGGCTCCCCAACTCCCCTCTGATTAAGAAGGGAGCGGGTTACCCTAAACAGAGCGGCCGGGTGGGATTCCGCTGATGCAATCAAGGCGGCATGATACGCGCATCTTGCCGCCTTGAGCGCCACTTTGTAAGTCTTAATATGAGCTCTTACAAGTGTTCGATCGGATTCGGACTTACTCTTCCTCCATCGCTTCTCCAGACATCTCTTCTGGTGCTTCAACACCCGGAGCTCCTCGTTGAACCATGGAGCTCTACGGGGTCTAGTGCCGCGGAGAGGTCGCAACGGCGCAATCCGGTCAAGAGCCTCCCCTGCAGCCTTGTTCCAGGCCTCAGCAAGAGACTCTGCCGAACTGTGGACGAGTGCCTCTGGAATAACCCCAAGCGCCATCTGGAAGCCTTCTGGATCCATCAGGCGTCTGGGGCGGAACCTCCTAATTGGTTCCGCCTCCCTGCGGGGAAGGATTGGAGCCAGGAAGTTAAGCCACAGTAGGAAATGATCTGACCACGACAAAGGCAACACTTCTAAGCCCCTTAATCTCAGATCATTACTCAGTTGCTCAGAGAGGAATATCATATCGGGTGCGTGCCCACCCTCGTGAGTCGGACCCTGAACTACTTGAGTCAGGTCCATGGCTGTCATGGTCGCCATGAACTCCTGTGCCAGTCCAGAGGAACTGCCGAGCGACGGCAGATTGAAGTCGCCCACTGCCTTGCAAGGCAGAGTCTGCAGGTTCAAATCTCAGTAAGAGTATGGCTAGCTGATGAGAGCATAATAAGCTTGAAATAGATCTTTAATAATCTTCATTTTCACTTATCAGTAAAAAATATGTTACATACAACACACCTTGGGTTTTTTTGCACGTTTCTTCTTTGCTTTATATATTTATTTTTCTTCCTGATTTTTTTTGTATTTAATTAATACAAGCAAAATATGGTATGATATGGTATGGTATGGTATGGTATGGTTCGGTACGCTACACTGCGTTCTGCCACACTACCCTACCCTATGCTACACTACACTATACTGTACTAGAGTATACCATATTACATGGTATAAAACTGAAGAAGTTAGGTGTGACATGTTAATTTTCCATCTCTGTGGAAATGTGTTGATTACATAGTTCTTTCCCATTTGATTAACAACCTCTTTCTACTTCTGTCATAATCTCCACCCAATATATTAGGAATTTGATATATACCCCATAGCAGCTTAGGCTCATTCTATGAAAAATCACTTTTGTGCAGTGATATACTCTATTTGAGAAGGTGCCCTTACATTTTTCTTTTCCATTTGATCTATTCACTATGCCACATTTTCTACCCTCACTCATATTTTGTGTCTTGTTTTTCACTTCCGTACTCCTTCAGACATCCTTTTTAATCATTTATCTAAAAAGAAGATAGTATTAGAAAAATTAACAGTTTTATGTAGTGCTATGGATTGAATCTCACTGTTGTAAGCAGAATGGTTGATATAAATATGGGTATTAAACCTGTTTTTATTTGAAAATCAATCTTGAAATGAATCCATTAATTGTTATCATATTCTGTTACCAATGGAAGAATTAACCACAGTGAATTAATGAAAATGTTTTCACAGTATCTCATCTTTCTATTAATGTTTTACATTTCCAATCTGTCTTTTAATTATTATATTGTATGGTTTTTTTATATTTATCATTCAGTTCCATTTTATTTCATTTATCATAACAGAATTGTGTATTCTATTTTTACCTTGCTGTGCTATCTTCCTACTTTGCATGTCAGGACAGAACACAGAGAACTTTAACAACAATCTTTTCATACAGGTTTTCAGCATGATTGTGGTATTATTTGTATAGAATAATCGCATGTGTACAGTACATGAGTGTTACTAAGCTTGAATTATGAGCTACCAGGTCAGCTAATATACAGTGCATTCAGAAAGTATTCAGACCCCCTTCACTTTTTGTCAATTTTGTTATGCTGCAGCCTGGTTCTATAGTTGTTGAAATTCATACACACACACACACACACATTAATCTATATTCATTACCCCATAATGACAAAGTGAAAACACAATTTTAGAAATATCTGTAAATGTATTAAAAAGAAAAAAAAACCTGAGGTATCACATTGACATAAATATTCAGAGCCTTTGCAACAACATGTGAAATTTATCCCTTGTGCCTCCATCATTGTTGACATGTTTCTACACCTTGAATGGAGTTTACCTGTGGTAAAGTAAATTGATTGGACATGATTTGAAAAGGTACACACCTCTCTATAGAAGGAGCTAACAATGCATACTGTAGCAGAGCAAAAACAATAGAAACTGCCTGCAGAGCTCAGAGATAGGATTATTGCAAGGCACAGATCTGGGAAAGGCTACAATACAATTTCTGCTGCACTGAAGATTCCTAAGAACACAGTGGCCTCCATAATTCTCAAATGGAATAAATTTGGCACAACTAGGACTCTTCCAAGAGCTGGTCAAATTGAGTAGTCAGGGGGAGGAGAGCCTTAGTAACAGAGGTGAACAATAACCCAATGGTCACTGCAGACCTCCACCAATCTGAGCTTTATGACAGAGTAGCTAGATGCAACCCTCTTGTCAGTGCAAAAGACATGGAAGCCCGCTTAGAGTTTGTTCCTTACAATCTGAGCTCTTCGGGTGTTTTTTTGCAATCTCCAACTGGGTTTTCATGTGTCAGCAATGATCAAGAGAAATGGGGGGCACCAGAGTTAAATTTCATGTGTTGTTGCAATACTTATGCCAAATTATATTTCATTTCTAAAATTCTGTTTTCACTTTGTCATTATGGCAAATTGAATGTAGATTAATAAAAAAAGAATTTCAATAACTGCAGAATCAGGCTACAGCATAATAAAATTGACAAAAGTGAAGGGGGCCTGACTACTTTCTGAATGCACTGTATGCAGATCTGGTTGGAAGTACAACTGCAGATTGGACAAGATAGTGTAGGATCAATTAATACTCTAGAAAGCCTCACAGATATATAAAATGCAGAATTAAGGGAATGAAGGGACATGGGGGGGGGAAGGCTATGCTTACAGAAATAAAAATAAATAAAATAGTGATTCAAAGCTCTATTTTCCTCATCTACCTGTTTCATCTCTAATTTTGTCCTTCACTTAAACAACCTTAAAAAAAGATAAGATTTATGGCATTCATGTTTTAATTGTCCATTTAAGGTAAGTTTTTAAAGATAGTCTATTAGGATGAATTAAGACCAAATATATCAGGTTATTTTAATAGTGGTATTTTTAGACTACCTGTTTTATCTCAACCATATAACATAGAAGTGCATTTATTAATTAGTTTTGTGCAAAAAATTAAATAAAGTTTGCTTTAGATTATTTTCCATTCCTTCTAAATAATTGACGGCTATATCAGGAGTTTAATCTTCAGAACAATCAACAGCTGCTAACTAACTAATATTACAAAATTGTTTGGGGAATATTGCTTTTAGAAGATTATTTTTCACATATTCCCTCCTTGTTCTTTATTATAAGACTATCTGCAGTACTGTGGGAACAGAATTGAAAAATATTTTAGAGCAAACAATAACAAAATTGTTACTTCTTATAAAAATGATGACCAACCTTTCTGTCGTTGTGTGCTGTCCCTTCATGTACCCCACCCCAATGCATGTGCATTCATGTGCAACCCCTATGTTCCCCCTGCCCCCATGCATATGCACACAACCCCATGCATGTGCCCCACCCCCTACATTAACAAACTTCCTATTCATACATATTTATGGATTAAGATATGATATGAATAGTGTGGATTTTTTCCCTATTCTTTTCCACTCTTCTTTTTTCTTTTTTCTCTCTTATTCTCTCTTTATTTCTTTATTTTTTTCTCTTTCCTTCCTGGGCTTTTAAAGAGTCGAAAATTTGGATACTTTCTATTGTTAAGGGCAGTTATGATAAAAAGAGGTTTGTGGTTTTTAAAAAAAAAAATGAAAGAAGGGACTGAAACACGTTGGCATAGTTAAGAAAACCAGCAAATAGCCAAGAGAAATTTAGATAGCTATAGCACTTTAAATATAAATGAAAGCGAAGAACGTTATCTAAAATCCGGATGATAACATTTGGAAAGGAGGTAGCACAGGTTGAATGATATGTACCAGAAAATAATAGGATGAATAATTTGAAAAATTTGATTAATTTGACTAAGAAATTGGCATTTAATATGGTATTGTGTTATATTTTAATTCGAGGTATGTAAATTGGAATCTCTTCAAGGTGTGAAAAACAATAAAAAAAATTATACCACCCCCCCAAAAAACCCCAAACTTCCTATCAATAGTTATAGAAAGAATCTGATTCCTCCCTCATGTTGTTAATTGTTAACTATTTTAATATTTTCTCCCCTTCTTTAAAAAACACTTTTTTATAGTTGCTGTATTTTATTTCTGTCCTTTGTGTTCATATGTGTGTTTGTGTGTATGTTTTGTCATGGATCACAAATTTTGACTGACTTAAAACAATGATATTTCCAGTATCTCAGCTGGTCAGATGCAAAAGGCAGTCCTTGAAGCATACAAGGGGATGCATAGAATCTCCTTAACTCTACCCGAATCAATGAGCAATTGATGTTTCTGTGTATGCATGTAAAACATATGCTGAACCTCTCATTATCAGTGGGAAAGCTTTTTTTTTTTTAAAGAATGATTACTATTTGAATTTTTACTGTGATAACATTTAATTGATGGTCTAACCACTCATTTATGTGTTTTTACTATTGACTCAATTCCCAATTATTTGCTTTATTATTTCTTTCTTTTGCTCTGCTGAACGTTATGTCATACATAGTTTACAGCTTTGGAAGCAGAGTAATGGAAAATGTCATAAGAAAATGAAAATGAATTGTTTCCACATGTTAATATATGATGCCATGAGGTGAATTAGATACATTCGGCATTGAATTCTTTACAATTTAATCATACTATTTTGCCAGAATATTTTTGAGAAATCATTACTAGTCTGGTTTCCTTCAAAGACCTGACAGCAAGAAACTATTATATGCTATTAGCTGCCCCAGTCCTTGGAGAAGGACAGCATACAAATCAATCAATCAATCAATCAATCAATCAATCAATCAATCAAACAAACAGATAGGATCTCCCCAGTCCTTTTCTTGCTGGTGGTAGTGGTGGAAACCCTTACCTCAGGGGAAAGAGGAAAGGAGAAAACTGGAAGATATAAAAAGAAAACTGGGATGAGACCAAGAAAAAGAGGACATTTAGAAGGAGAAAGAGAGATGGGCAAAAGGAAAAATGAAAATAGAAAACGAGAGCAGAAACACTAGGGAAGCCTTAAATATCTTCTAAATGGGAAGGAAGCACAGACTCTGGGGAACAGAATGGACAGCCTTGGACCCATTCTAAGGGAAGACTTAAATATCTAGGGTGAAGGCAAAATAAGGCATTAAACCATGACATCTCTAGAGAGCCAATAGACGCTAAGAGAAAGTTCTTCCAAAACTTTGAAAGTTGCAGTCTGTAATAATTAGATATTAATTAGGATCAGCTAGCTAGAGGTGTAAGCTGGGGAAAATCCTCACTCCCTAAGGCAGTGATGGTGAATCTTTTTTGGCTTGTATGCCAAAAGTGTGTGTGTGTGTGCATGCTAGCACACACATGCGTACACCCATGCCCTCTCCCTGTGTATGCACACAATCCATGTGCTGCACTCCTGTGCATGCACACAACTCCTTCTGTGTTTCCCCAGCCTTCCCAGAAGACTGCAGAATGCAAAAAATGCCCCAATGGGCAAACTGGAAGTCCATTTTTCTGAACTTCCAGTTTGCCTGTTTGGCCATTTTTCACACTCTTTGGGCTTCCGGGAAGCCTCCTGAATCTTCCAGGGGGCGAAAGTGGCCTTCCCCAAGGTGGAAAAACAGCTGGTCAGTGCACCTCCTACAATTTTAATTCTAACAAACCACTCATTTGCTGCAGTAATCCTACTATTGGAACCAGGAAATTTGATTATTGGATGAGATTCCTTTTCCTTTTTTTTTGCCACTAAATCCAAATGTCATTGATGTCCAAGATATCACCAATGTCCAAAATAACGGCAAAAGGTTTGGCAACTATTGAGGAAAAGAAAAAGTATACAAATATTGAAGATACATTTAATGCTTCTAGCTTCAGATTGCTTGCAGGCAAAAATTGGATACCTCTACTCTACTAGAAAATAGAAGACAAGTGATAGTTTATTACTTGTGGCATACTGTAATCTGCTTTGACTGTAGATTAATGTATTTTATACTTCTAAAACAGATTACATATGATGCTGCAGCAGACAATAATATTGGGAAAGAAAAGAGAGTTCAGTGAATTACTGGTTTTCAGTCTTAAATAAATTAATGTATTATTATAATTAGAGTATAATGAAAATATGTATGCATATCCCACCTTTATTAATCAACAATTTTTGAGCTGAAATTTTTGATCATCAGAATACAAGATCTGTTTTTATTTTGCTTCAAGTAGTCCTCAATTTATGATCACAATTGAGCCCAACATTTCTTTTGCTAAGCAAGGCAAATGTTAAAAGAATTGTGTCTCATTTTACAACCTTTTTTTTGCCACATTGATTAAGCAAATTACTGCAATTGTTAAATGAATCATACAATCATTAAGGAAACCTGACTTCCCCCATTGACTTTGCTTATTGACTGGGAAGGTTACAAATAGTGATCACATGACCCTGGGAAAGTGCAACATTGCAAAATTTAATACCTGAATTTTGTTCAAGTCACAAGGGGATGGTGTGATGGTTATGAAAACGGTCATAAATCACCTTTTTCACTATTGTAACTTCCGATAGTCACTATGCAAATGGTCTTCAGTAATGGACTACCTATAATCTCCCAATTCAATCTGTTCCAAACTGCTATTTGCAAGAATTATATTGCTTAGTGCAGAAACATTTTTGGTGGAAACAGAACAAAAATCTATATCAGTGTAGATATCTGAAGGCCAAGCATGTATCTTGTAATTTGCTCATATACAGTGACATTTTTGTTAATAATTAAAAAAAAACATTTGGGTTTTTGATATATGGGAGTCACCCTGATTTCAATGAAAATTGTGTCTTTAGTATCTGCAATGAAAAAAAATGTTTAAGAAACTTATTTTACCTTTCTACAATCATTGAAATATGAAAGTTCCAATAGGGGATTGAAATATGAAAATTCCAATAGGGGATAAAAGAGAAATATGAAGATATGATTCTTTGAACCAATCAGTGTTTCCTATCCTCCTGAGGAACAGCCAAATTTTTCCTTTTTTGTCTTACCCACGCAAGGCACAATCTGAAATATTACATTGAATGCCCAGAAGTTAATTCAGAAGTAAATGACAATTACTTTCTGAATCACCCAACTAGGCTCAAATATTTTACAAAATCAAATTTGCTTTAATCTTCCCTTTCCAAATTAATCACAATTGCTTTGGTTCACATAATACACTCAGCTAAAAATGAAAAAAAGATATTAAATTCTAGCTGCTCCCTCTCTTTTATTGGAAAAGTCATTATCAAATATCTGTTCAATTTACTGCACTATAACATTGAATCCATTTATTTTATTTATTAATAAAATTTATATACTGCCCATCTCACTGTCTGTGACTCTGAACAATTAAGAATATTTCTCTGCTGGGATTTTAAATAAGAACAATTTCTCTAAAATAATTTCAACTGAAGCATTTAAAAATTTGGTTTATTAATAATTCCAGTTCATATCATAGATTAAATCAGATTTCCCTATATTCCCTTACTATGTAGGCTGAAAAGTTCCCGTATTTGCATTTATCAGATATTTACTCCATGGCAGCTGCTATTGGTTATTTTTTTACCTATCCTTCTATCTCCCACATCAGAACTGATGAAGCTACTTGGATGAGAAGCAACATTTTCTACTTCTTCCTCAAGGAAAAAACCCAGTCTATTTGCCTTTTTGAAAAAGTACCTTTCAGATTGGTTATTATTCATTACTTTCTTCTTCAATTTCTTTTATGTAAAGAAACAAAAAATTGATGGCAGAAAAAGACCTAGAGGTCCTTTGAGCTTAGTTGTTGTTTGCTAGCCTATTTATTTATTTTAAAATTACTATTCTTATATTTTTCATTTTATTTTTAATTTTTGCTGGATGATGGACATGTTTATCCTAAGCATGTTTAAACTCAGTTACTGAAGATTGACCTACTACCTTCACTGAAAGTTGGTTCCACTATCCCTTCTATGAAGTAATACTTTTTAACATTACTTTTGAATATGTTTATTTCTCTTTTTCCCATACTTTCCAAGGGCTGAATATTCCTTCCTTCCTTCCTTCCTTCCTTCCTTCCTTCCTTCCTCCCTCCCTCCCTTCCCTCCCTCCCTCCTTCCCCCTGCCTCCTTCCCTTTCTTTTCTCACAAGGCAAGGAATCCCACACATACTTCCCAGCTGACTTCCATTTCAAAGCTTCCTATTCACAGCTAAATTTAACATTCCTAGTCCTCCATGTTGCCATGGAGATCAGAAGATTTACACTATGAGATAAAAAGCAAAATTCCATACCAAAGCTAGGAAGAACATTTCCAGTGCTTCCTGGAAATATTGCAAGACTATTTGGAAAAGAGAACAAGGACTTCCTTTTGTGACACAGTTCCACTTGCAGATACTCATACCTGGCTTGGCAACAATTACCCAAAGATCTATCAAATTATAAAACAAAATTGCAGAATGGTTATGTCTCTAGCCATAGGGGAGATGAAGGCTCTTTCAAAGTTTTTAGAGTGTATCCCTATTGTAACATCTTTCTGCCTTTTATTGTTTCAATGCTTGCAACAATCCAGTATCACATATCCAAAGTACTACTGTGGGCTTGTAGTAGGACTCATTTCCTGAGGCCATTTAGTCAATCAGTAGTTGAGGCTCTCCTGAATTAGCTCTGAACTGAAGTCTCTCCTTCTCAAAATCCTTATGTTGTATTCAGCAAGAAACTGTCTGACATAGTAGCTAAGAATTACCCAGTCTTTGATTATGATTGGGAAACCCATTTTAAAGTTCACCTTTGCACAGAGGTTCATAGAGTGATCTTGTGCCATTGACCTTCTCTCAATCCAATAACTTCATAAAATGGGATAAGTGCTATGTGTGCTGCCTTAAGATCCTGGAGGGAAAACCAAATGTAAATGTGATAAATATAAATTGTAATTATGATTAGGCACTCTTGTTCCTTCTTGGACTGGTCTAAGACCTTGAGTTTTGTGTGAAGAACAAAATCAAATTAAGGTTTTCGTGTTTCAGCTACAGTGTTCTAATCCACTAAACCTGAAGTAAAGTCATCCCATTTCCCATTGCCTCACTTGAAGAAAATCTGTCCCTAGCCTTCCAAAAGAAGATTATGTGGAGTAGTATCTATTAGCAAAAGCCAGAGAATTAAATAATGAGAGAAAGTATGACATTTTGACATTCCCTTGTAAGAGGCTGTATACCACAAAAGAACAGGAATGTAATGTAGCAACATAGATGCAATCTTATATTAACTTATTGGATCTGCTCCTGTAGGCTAGAATTACAATGCTATAATATACTGCAGTATTCTATAAGAAATTAACATTATTGAAGGAGGTTGATGTGTGACTTAGAAGTCCCTTATTTAAATTTTATCAGCCATGAACTTCCTGGATGAATTTAAACTACAGTATATACTCAGATTCACAATTTGTTCTACAACTGCAATGTGAAAATATTAATACTGATTGTATTTACAAAGTAGTTATATGGATTATTAAGAGAATTCTTGTGAAATGTGCTGGTATATGTACTTATTGTGGATTATGAAAATATACGTAGTTTTGGAGATTTTTCAAATAGACTATGATGAATTATGTTTTTCCTAAGTAGAGTTTGTTTATAAATTCAAATTGAACTATAAATTTTCTCTCCCACTCACTCTATTTTTTGACAAACAAAATATAAGGATAAAATAAAATCCAGAGTTAAAAAAATAATCTCAGAACCAAACAAAATAAATTGGAAAAGAAACAATAAACCTCCAAGTAGCTATTTTATTTTATAGATATTTTCAGAATTCTTCATTGTTGTATTTATGTTCCAACCAAAGCAAAACAGTTTCTCTCTATTTTTAAGTATCACTGATCCAATTAAATCTATATTTTATAACAATAAGAGCTAATATAAGGATTAGATCAATTTCTTCTACTGCATTTAGTTATATGCTTTGCTGTATATAACATTGACAAAAAACAACAATCATTGCAAAACCATAAATGATTTCACCACAAAGATCCTTAAAAAATAATCCTAGGATTTGCTGAATATCTAGGGCTAGAGGGGACAAACAAGCAAACATGCATTTCTATGATCATTCAGAAACTGCACTTTTATCGAGGAAATTCTGTGCGGTTTCTTTTAAAGCATCATTCAGACAGGTCATTCTCTCTCTTTGGCTTGATAACCTTGTAATGAATATACTGCTGTTTGTTTTCCATCCCCATTGTTTCTGCTATATTTCCCCCCTTTTTAAGATTTATATTGACAATTATAATAGCTCTATTTGCTCAATAGGTAAGAAACACAACATTGTAATGTACCAGGTGTGAAATGTGAGGTGTTTACCTTGCTTTTGATTATTATAGATTGGATTTACAATGGACAACATAGAGAGAAGACATTTTGAAATATGGATTAATTAAACTAGATTCTAGTACTGAATTATGGTTGCTTATGTTTTAATAATAATTTCTTCTGCTATATTTGGTCTAGTGCTTATATTTGATCATAAATGAATGAGCCAAAGATAAATGCTTCCAAAAATATGGCCCAGACTTTTTCATTACTTGCTGCATTTTACAAAATCAAAAATTTCAGAAAATTTGTGCAATCGCAGATTGCAAACTTGCATAATCATCCATCATCATGCAGTACATTTGATAGATGAAGTTAGAATGTTGGTAAAAGGCTAAGCACATATATGAGATAAAATAAATAAGAAAATAGAAATACTTGATATCAGTATGATAGTAGAACTAGGCTTGACAGGATGTTTTATGGCTTTGACATCAAGCTTTGGAAATGGGAAGATACAGTTGAGGTTGTTATGGAGTAGGGCTTTCTGCAAAAAATTAGGAAAAATAATTTCTTATAATATATAAATTGGACCTGATTAACCTAGTTCTTTCAAAATCATATAACTAATGTTTATCAGATGCTTTAAAAAGACCAATCTGATCACAGGTCCTGTGTTATAGAGCATTCACTATTTGTATTCCTCATTCACAAATCTGACTGTGGCTCCTGCTGACAATTATTAAAGTCTATCTTACTGATTTATATTTTTTTCCCAGAAAAACCTGGTTTCAGCCTGCCTATAATATACATAATTTCTATTAATTACATTCATAACACCAAAAGAAAAATCAGCCCTCTTTAATTTATATTTAAGGACAGTTGACTCAAAGTATGCGTTAGGTGGCATATAAATTGTATGCATACACATATATACAAACATACAGAGAGAGAGAAAGAGAGGGAGGGAGGGAGGGAGAAAGGGAGGGAAGGAACATTGTAAGAGACCAACTGTTTTTTGAGGAATGTCTTTTCCCAATGATATTACAATCATTTTTTTTGCCATGACACTGTCTTTGTTTGTTTGTTTGTTTGTTTGTTTGTTTATTAGCTTGCCAAACATTTACAAGATAGCAGGTATAATTATGAATATGGACATAAATGAAGGCAATGAATACAAATAAATGAGGACAGTAGACAGGGACAGTAGGCATGCTGGTACACTTATGCATGCCCTCTTTATGGACTTCTTAGGAGTGGGGTGAGGTCCATAGTAGACAGTTTAAGATTGAAGTTGTGAGGATTTGAGGATGTAGCAACGGAGTCAGTGTTGACCATTCCCTTGCTGAAGTCGTATTTTCTGCAATCAAGTTTGAAGTGGTTTACCCTGAGTTTGTATCGATTGTTTGCCCATGTATTATTGAGGTTGAAGCTGAAGAAGTCGTTGACACACAAGACATTATAGCAGACAATTTTGTGTACTATGCTCAGGTCAGATCACAGGCGGTGCATTCCAGATTGTCCAAGACCAAAATTTAAAGCCTGGAGCTTAGGGGATTCTATAATACCTCTGGACGCACTCAATTGTATTAGTGTTCAATATACAGTGTGGATTCCAGGCAGATTAGCTGTATTAGAGAATTGGTCTAGCAAAAGTTTTGTATGCCCTAGTTAGCAATATAATGTTACTGGAGAAGAAGCTTCGAAAAATTAGGTTAACAATTCTTAATGCCTGTTCTGTCTGGGTCACCCCGGAAGCTAAAACCAACCCAAAAAGATAAGCCAGACACACCGGTAAAAGGCAAAGGCAGTTTATAGAATTCAAAGAAAACACAGGTAACAGAAAATGTCCTTACAAACAGGAAAACGCTGGAACTTCAAAGATATACAGGATTCTTGCTGCCAGGATGAAGCTGTAGATAGCAAACATACACCTCCCAAGAGTCTTCCAGACTGCTAGGCCACAAGCCAAGATCAGAGACGCTGAGAATCAAAGCAGGTCACCGCAACTCCAATTGATAACACTCCACATGGCTTCAAGGGCTTGCCTGCCTTTTAAACCCTGCTGATGAGGACCACACCCAAACCCAGCTGTTTCTAATTCAATGGTGATAATATTTCTTTAACTGCTCCTTTCGTTGCTCTGAACGTCTCTGTCTCATGTCAATGACAGCTTGTGCGTCATCACCTAATGACTCCAAGCTACTGGCTGGGGAGAGCCGCCCCCTGGGGCTCTCATGCTGTTCTCCTTCATCCCATTCCTGACTCTCCTCTCCCCCATCCGACTGTTCGGCCCCCTCCTCTGCGCTGTCATCCTCCTCCGGGCATGGAGCCAGCAGAGACGCAGCCGGTCCCTGAGCAGCCTCAGGCTGAACCACAACAATGCCTTTTTGGCAATGTTGTTACTTTGAGCTCTGGGGTTTAGATGGTTTGAGATGATTATTCCTAGGTCCTTGACAGAGTGAGGGTTATCTAGGAGGTCATTGCAGCCCAAGCTTTATTTGGTGTTCTGATTTTTATTGCCAATGTGTAGGACAGAGCATTTATTAATTGAGATTTGAAGTTGCCAATTGTGTGACCATTCTGACACAGAGTCAAGGTCGCTTTGTAGGGCAACAGTATTGTCAGTGGTGTTAAATAATTTTACTTCACCAGTGAAGAGGGCGCATTTGATATGACCTCTATTTTCACTGCTCAGACATATAAATAGGTTGTAAACAAATGAAATATATCAACTGTGTTTTTTATCATCTTCCCTGTTCCAGAATCAGTTTCTGCATTAGATTTGTGGAGCAGTAACTTCATAATAAAAGAGGCTTCATCAATATTTATAATACTTTACAATACTTCTAAAGGAAATATAGTTAATTTCACTACAAGTATTTTCTGTCTTCAAAGACTGCTTAATAATCATTAGAGCCATGGTGGCACAGTAGTTAGAATGCAGTAATTTTGCCGACTACTAGCAGTTTGATTCTCCTTAACTCAAAATTGACTCAGCCTTCTATCCTTCCAAGGTCAGTAAAATGAGGACCCAGATTGTTGGGGGCAATATACTGAATCTGTAAACCACTTAGAGAGAATTGTAAAGCACTGTGAAGAGGTATATAAGTCTAAGTGCTATTGCTAAGTGCTATTTTATAACAGCATTATTAAAGTCATGCAAATGTTTAGGAATATAAGAATCATTTGAAAATTAGATAGAAATATAATGAATTTTGTTATAGGCAGCTTTCAGTGCAACTCTAATAAACAAAACTGAATGTTGAGACAGTGCAGATATTTTCATTACCAATGTTTCCAAAATAATGGAAAGTTATAACTTTCTTATATGTTTTCTTACATATAAAAATTACATTTTGAATATGTACAGCATATAATTATAGCTTTGGAATAATATTCTTCCTATAAAAAGAGGTATGTTTGAAGATCCATTTCAGATTTTATTAATATGCCTTGTAATTAATTATTTCAGGGAATGCATTTTTATACTTCTATTAAAGGCAGTGATATATAAGTCTGTTTTAGTTAGCCAATATCTATGGAAATAAATCATGTATGTATTAATTTTTGTAACTAACATGCAGTTATCAGATACATTTTCTCTTTGCATATAGTCCTATATAAAATAGTCATTAACACAGACTATCATTTTTTTTCTCCAAATAAGTAATTATGCCCCTTATTGTGAGAACAAATTAATTTGACCAAAAGATTTTTAACCCTAATGGTTTCAGGCAATAAACAATATGAGTTCAAATTAAGATACTATGAATAGGATGAAAGTGAATTAGTCAAAGAAATAATCACTTTTATAATTTATAATAATATAATTTTCTGTTTTTATAAGTATTATAAAATATAGATAAAAGTAAAGGTTTCCCTGTCTAGTCATGTCAGACTCTAGGGGGAGATGCTCATCTTTGTTTCTTAGCTGAAAGAGCCAGTGTTGTCTAAAGGCACTGTGGCAGGGGTGGGTTCTAAGTTACCTTGCTGCCGATTCGCCTCCTGTGTGGCCATATCTCGTGGGCAGGCACATGCTTTGTGCACATCTCAATGCGCAGTCGTAAAAAAACCCAGATTTTTTAAAGCCAAAACTCAGATGGTGATACACGCACATGCACAGAAGGGGGGAAAAAACCAAAATAAAATTTCCCCCAAAAAAATTCAAAAAAAGATGGTGGCCTCCATGGACTGGCACTAACCAATCTGGTTCCATGACATCATAATGACATCACCTGCAGGTTGCTACCAGTTAAGGCAAACTGGTCTAAAATGGGAGGAACCCATCTCTGCACTGTGGTTATGTGGCCAAAATGACTATATTTATTTATTTTATTTTATTTATTTATTGGATTTGTATGCTCCTCCTCTCCAAGGACTCAGGCCAGAACATAATAAAAACTGTATAAAATATCAAGTCTAAAATCCAATTATATAATTAACTACTCTGAAAACCCTGAAAGATTAAAAATAATTCATTCACTTTCAACAACAAGCATACCTCGCACTCGTCAGCCAGAAGCTAGGGTCTAGTGACTCCAAGCCTGGTGGCATAGATGGGTTTTCAAAGTCTTACGGAAGGCAAGGAGGATGGGGGCAGGATGAATCTCTGGGGGAAACTGATTCCAGAGAGCCGGGCTCCCAACAGAGAAGGCTCTTTCCCTAGGCCCCGCCAAGCGACATTGTCTAGTTGATGGGACCTGGAGAAGGCGGACTCTGTGGGACCTAACCAGTCCCTGGGACTTATGCAGCAGAAGGTGGTCCTGCAAATAATACAAGCACATAGTAATCTGGCATCTTGTCCGATGCGATGCCAGATTACTATATGCTAAGGCAGTTACCTTCCCATCAAAATGGTATCTATTTATTTGCTTGCATTTGCATGCTTTCAAACTGCTAGTTTTGTAGGAGCAAGGGCAAGAACCCCATCGCATAGTTCTTGGGTCTCAAACCCTGGCTGCTCAGTGTCTTTTAACCACTGAGACATTGTGCTCCATTAAAATGCACTGTACATAATACAAATGTAACATGTAAATTTGTTATAATCCTAACAAAAGAGGTACATGTTTACATTGAAAGAAATAATTAACTAGTTCAGTTTAAGGCAGATAATATTATGATGCTGATTTGCACACAAAACAGTGATCTAAATATGCAAAATAAATTTATAGATTTGATTATACTAACTTTCCATTAATGAATGTTGGAAGAAAAATGATGGATTATAACATCTGAGGCTATGTGGGTTCATATTTCTGAATTCCTAGGATCATGAAAAATGTTCCCTACAATTACTGTAGTACATAATTTAGCACTGCCATACTTGCCAAGGAATGTTTGTTGGGCAATTTATTTGGTAAAACATGATTTTTCATGGAGAACACATATACAACATGTAGTTAAGTAGAAAAAAATTGCTTATAATAAAAGAACAAAAAAGAAAAATATAATTGTCTCACAGTTATCCTTAGAGAGCATTTGATTGAAGATAAAATATTGGGCTGTCCATATTTATTAAAAAAGATTTTTTAATGGGGTATATTTATTTTTTCACATAATTGTATGCAGATTTATTTTATTTATTTTACTATGTTATCCTGAGAGACTTCTGAGCAATAAGGCAGAATAGACTTCAGCATGAATCCATCAAGATTTTGTTGAGATAGGCCCCCTCTTTAGAGATTCAACCACTTTGTTTCTTTAATTCTTTAATTCTTCATAGTCTGAAATTTGGCTGTGTCTCTTGATATTTCCATAACAATAAGCATCAGCACATACCTCAACTTGAAAATTTGAAAAAATATTTATTTATTTATTTAGGAAATGTATATGAAGTTTGTAGAATTTATAAGAAAGTCCAAAGAAATGTATTTGGATGACCTCATGCCAGTTAACTTTTGACTGTAGAATAAGAAAGATGACTTTGGCAAAAATATTTAAGCTCCATTAGGCAAGACAAACAAGAATAAAACCTTTAAAAAAATTATAGATAATATTCAGAACTATAAGATGGGGAGTACAACACAGTTAGACTGTCAGGCCGAAGCCATTTTAGTTGGGATCTTTGGCCTGCGACATTTTCTAGTATTTTAATGTGCATTCTTTACTATGAAAATTTGGAATGGGGAATTGTATGAGGGCTGTCTGTATGTAGCCATAACAAATCCTTTCTAGATAGTTAAGGTTGTCCTTTGTCATCACACTCTTGCCCCTGCATGGAAGGAGATCGGTAGATTCTTGTCAGTGGGGCAGTTGAAGTTTGGTCAATGTGATGGACTTGGGGGAATGGGGACTGTTCTGCTGGGCTCTGTGGTAGGAGCCTCCCAAAAAATTCAAGGGTACAAATTTCAGACACACACGTTTGAAAATTCAAAACAATGTTCTTTATCCCAAAATTCAAAATAAACTAAGCACTCTTTTTGTATTGCAAAGAGCACTCGTCCCAAAACAACTGGGTAGTCTGTACAATTAACCTTAAGCAGTCATTAAGTACTTAGCTAGCAGCTGTGAAGAAACTTCACACCCCTTCTTCTTCCAACGAAGTGAGACACACACACACATTGCTCTGCTTTGTTTTAAAAGGCATGAAAAATCAACTAGCAAAGTCCAGAAACTAGCAACCCAGGATTCCTGACGAACTGTGATCAGATACTCTTTCACAACGGCCAAACCCACACGCTGCTCTTTATAGTAGCAGCAGCCCTAATTACTGGAGCCCCATCCAACCACAGGTGGCCTCATTTTCTCTTGTAATAATCCTTTAGTTGTTGTCTCCTATGCATCACTCTACGCATGCGTGGATGTGTTATTAATTCTTGTTCAGACTCCAAAGATGATACAGATGATTGATCTCCTCCTGGGCTATCTGCCAAACTCCCCTCTTCCCTGTCACTCATGCTGCCTTGGTCAGAGGAGGATTCATCAGCAGATTCCATCGGGAGCAAAACAGGCCTGCGGCATGTGGATGTCTCCCCCACATCCACCTGCACATTCCTTGGGGCAGGAGCTGGGCCAGAGCTAACCACAACAGGGGACAAGGGCTTAAACTTTCAACTGGGTGGAGAAACCTCAGGGACTTCAGATTCAAGTTTCTCCCAGATGTGCCAACATGGCTCTGCTAATAAATTGGAACTTTGAGGAATACTTTGCCTTGGACACTGATTTAATTTTGGATGCTACTTGGAACCCTGACACAGACTTGTAAGATTCAGTTATTATAACCAATAAAAGTAATTTTAGCTTTCCTACAGTTGATTTCTTAGTTTGGTATACCTAGTGGGTTGACATTGACTAAATATGAAAAGGAGCATTTATATACTTATAGCTGTACAGTATAAAAACTACACTTGGAAAAGAATTTCAGTTGCACAATATGTGTAGACAGCCAACAAAATCTCTATATAGGAGGCTTTTAGAAATGGTGGCTGTTATCCAGTGAGGGGAGACCAAATGTTTTACTACCACACTGCAAGATGCCCTGCATTTTCTTTCAACATCTTTCAGTGCAAATTGGGTGCTCTGGGATGGAGCTCCATTTTTGCTACCCCACTGCATCTCCCTCCGGTCCGGGCAGTAGGCCACCCCTGCTGTTATCCTAAAAGAGTATAGGCATACAAATTATCTGGGATTTACTCTGTAGTGAAATATGTGACCATCATATTTTATATTCTATTTAATCTTTTATTTGCTTTCCAGATTTACCATAAATGAACTATTAAGTTAGACATTAATAATTGATTGAAATGCTTGAAATTGAAATGATACTGACCATTAGTTATGCTAAATCATTCTTCCTTATAGTGACCATATGGGCTTCTTTCGAACTGGCAGATTGTATATGCACTTGCAGACATATACAATCCTATCTACCTACCCAGATACACTCTGTCTGCAATATAAAGACACAAAGCCGTTGTCTGGATTTTTTTCTGGAATTTTATTGCCTTATTTTGTACAGTGTGGCTACTCTGAATGAGCATCAGTTGTTCAGGAGAAATGAAGAAATGAAGGGTAAATAAACTTGGAATGCATATAATCATTGTACATTTTTATTTATGCAGCAGTTCTCAGTTTTTATGAAGGCACTTGAAAAACACAAATCTTGGTATTACCACTAAAAGAAAATTCTATCAGAAATAAATAATGAATCTGCCCAACTTGTAATGCTCTGTGCCACTGGGGCAGGTAGCTGTGGATAGAAATGGCTCCATGGTGACTCTATCAGAATTATTCATATCATATAGTGAGTCAGTCTAGAAAAAAAATGAGGTGTCTTGGGGAACTAACAAAGATTTTGATACCTTCTTCCTCTATGCTCCAAATAACTCATTGTTGAGTAGCTATTCATATTCTTTGACAGTGATGATGAACCTTTTTTGGTTCATGTGCCAAAAGAGGTGTGCGTGGATGTGCTAGCATGCATGCATGTGCTCATACCCCTTCCCTCCCCCCATACATGGGCACTCCCCCATGCTGCCCCCTGCACATGCTCACAGGCCTTACTGAAACATGGTACATGAAAAAATGCCCAACAAGCAAACCAGAAGTTTGAGAAAATGCACTTCTGGTTTGCCGTTGTGTTGGATTTTTTGCATTCTGGAGAGTTCATAGAAGCATCCTGAAATTCCGGAGTGCAAAAACAGCTCAACAGGCAAACTGGAAATTTGGAAAATGTACTTCTGGTTTGCCCATTGTGCTAGTTCATAGAAGCTTTCCTGAACCCTCTGGAGTGCAAAAACCAGCACAACAGCAAACCGGAAGTGCATTTTTCTGAACTTCCGGTTTTTCCATTGGGTGATTTTTTTTTTTGCCTATAAGGCTTCCCTGAAGCATCTGGAGTGCGAAATGACCTTTCCCAAAGCCAAAAATCAGCTGGGCAGTGCACACATACACGCTGGAGCTGACCCAGGGCAAAATCTCACATGCTCTCCAATATGACTCTACGTGCCACCTGTGGCACACGTCCTATAGATTCACCATCACAATTCTATGACTTTCTTATGAGGTGATAAGAATAGTCTCACTACCAGTCAGGGTATAGAAGCATGAATGAATTATTTTGGGCAAGGGAGGATGTGAGCAACACAATTAGAATTAAGGGACAATTAACCGGAAACAGCCTTTTGAAAATCCAGGATTATAAAAAGAACACAGCTATAAAATAATCATGGTTCACAATGTATTTGAAATAAACTGTAAATGGGAATATGCATTGATTCTTAATTTAAAATTTCCAGTGATTAGTTTACTATTAGAGTTAAAGTGATTTTTAGTAGAAAATTTCTCTCAAATTGTTTTTATCAAAAACTGTTACATATTCCCTTGATAAAGCATTTCCTAGAAACATGTGGATTGTATCACGTGAATTAGATTTGTTTACCACCGCACTTTAAAATAAAATCAGACAAACAAGCATAGAAATTGAAAATGCAAACAAACTTACCTGTAAACCATTATCTCTCAAACCCATCATTTGATCAGATATGAATAGATATCCTCCTTGGTTTAGGCAAGTAATGTGACTTTTTTGAATTTCCATTGTCCAATATATCAGACCAATCTTGGTATAGAATAAGAAATGGTATTAACTATTGATGTTATCACTCTTGAGAGGCTTTGAAGACAAAAAGCAATGTATCAAGGAAAGATAGTGTTTCTCTTTTCAGTTTTGCTTTAATTTTTTTACTTAAAAAAAGCTTTGCAGCTCTAGTAATCAGTGTGCTTGATCAATAAACATGAATACTACAGCCTAACGTAACCTGTTATATTGTCTTCATATCACTGAAATTGACACTTGCACCCCCTCTTAAATGAAAGTGTAATACAAATAGTTTTAAATTTATGAGATTTTTCTAATATCTGATGAGATTTTGGGTGACATCACTGCAGTCTCTCAAAACTTTATAATCCTGTGAAATCCTTGGTGATTTAAGGAGTACAAGCATGGAACATTGAAAATTTCTATTTATACTGAAGTGTTGTTGAATTATCGATATCATCTAGCTGTACTTGATCTTCTGAGATTATGTGTATTTTAGATTGATTTAAATTAAATCTGCAACCAGTATTGAACTACACAAGTTCCAATGTATTGTAACAGATTACATCGGGTGTTCCATTACTAGGTGATTCTTATGAATAAAAACTATTGCTCAAGTTGTAAAATTTGGGCCCATAGTATAGTGCTCTATAATTATAAGTGCAAAGGATAGCGCTCTATAATTAGGAGTGCAAATAGACACAACAATACTGTAGACCAAAGTAAAACCCATATAACATAATATTTTCATCATTTGGTATAGCGATTGTGATTTCCTACAAAAAAAACCCAATAGTATCTGTTATTTGCAAGTTAAACAGTTGTCACAATTTGTCCATTAGGTTGCCACGGACAACTTACAGTAAACTTATTTATTTAACTTATTTATTCAAAATACAGCTATATGATTACTAAGAGAGACTAACTAGAATAAACTGGGCATAGATTTAAATAGCAATAGGGCTGCCAGGCTATTTTTAGACATTGTACAAAGCATTACTTATAAAGGCCTAAATTATTTTGATATGGCTCTCCAAACACCTGTTTTGTGCTACACACTGTCTCACCTTGAACCATTTGTCTGAGACCTGTCTCAACAGATTGTCTATATTCAGCAAATCAACAATTTAATTAGTATTTGATTACCTATTACTTTTGTTAGTTCCCCCTCCAACCCTTAAATATGGCATATTGTATTCTATTTATATTTTAAAATAACATTTGTGTCTTGCTTTCTGTTTTATATTTTTTTACTTAGTTGCTCCTTCATGTTTTATGCTGGCCATCAATCAAAATCACCCTTAACTGAATAGTTTTGTATTCTTTCTTCCTTTGTCCCTTCTTCCATCCCTTCTTTCGTTCGTGCCTTCCTTCCTTCCTTCCTTCCTTCCTTCTTCCGCCCCTTCTTTCATTCATTCGTTCGTTCGTTCCTCCCTCCCTCTCTCATCCTCCCCCCTCCCTCCTCCCTATTAGATATTGTGATTTTTAAACATGCAAGGTAATTGTAACAAAAAAATTGGAGAGTGGGTGTTTCTTAATTTTATACTATATTCTTCACTCCTTTACATTACAATTTCCCTTTTCACTGAAGTAGTTTGCAGGCCTGGTGTGGAGAGTACGAGAGGTTAATTCTGAATGATCTGGATGATGTTAATTCTGGATGATCTGGAATTAGGTGGTGTAGATTCCATTCCCCTGTCATGGTCAGATCATTTCCAACTGAGGTTAGACTTTAGGATGCTACTCCCCCACTGCAGGGTGGCGGAGTCAATTAAGTGGTTCTGCTGCAAATGCCTAATGGACCCTGAAGGTTTCCAGAAGGAGTTTGGGGTGATACCTCACTCCCTTGTCCACAATCTGGCTGAGTCCCTGGTGGCTGCCTGGAATAGGGCGGCATTGGAGGCACTGGACCAGATTGCACCTTTGCGACCTCTCCATGGCGATGGATCCAGGAAAGCTTCCTGGTTCCAGGAGATGAAGCACCAAAAGAGACATCTAGAGAGATGCTGGAGGACCAGTAACTCAGAATCTGACCAAACACTTTTAAGAGCCTTTAGGAGGCAGTGGTAAGACTTCTCCTCAAGAAGTCTTCCCTGGATCCAACAGAATTAAAGAACTTCTGTTGGGTCTCCAACCTTCCCCTTGTGGAAAAGGTTATAGAGAAAGTGGTGGCACTTCAACTTCACAGCTTTAAGATTAGTGGACTTCAACTCCCAGAATTCCTCCTCCAGTCATGTTAGATGGGGTAATTAGAAGGCAAAAACAGCCCAATTTTTTTAAAAAATGGGGAATTTTTTGCCCTTTTTTTGCAAAAATTAGGTGGGCAAAAGATCTGGTAAGCCTGCACGGAGCTCCTAGGTGCTGGGGGATGACAAAAATGACCCAATTTTTGTGAAAAATGGACCATTTTTCCACCCATTTTTTCATTAAAATTGAGGCATTTTTGCCTTCCCCCAGTCCCCAGGAGCTGTCTGCAGGCTCCCCAAACTCATTGCCCCCCCCCAGTTTTGTGAAAAAATGGGCAAAAAATGACCCACGTATTGCAAAAATGGGGCCATTTTTTGCCATCCCCTAGCACCTAGGAACTCTCTGTAGGCTTTCCAGACCCTCTGTCCAAAAATGGGACATGGGGGCAGAGCTTCAAGACAGCAAAAAAGAAAAGAAAAGGCTTTGTTCGGTCTATAAGATGCACCAACATTTCCACCCTCTTTTTTGGAGGGAGGGGGGCGAGAAAGGTGTCTTATTTTCCGAAAAATAGAGTATGCGATTTTTTTAACTGTTTTTTTTCTCAATCTTTTATGATGTTTTTAAATATATTTTATTTCCTGTTGTAAGCCACCCAGAATTCTTTGGGAGTTGGGCAGCATAGAAATACAATCAATCAATCAATAATTTGCCAGCTGAATAAGTGAAATGGGACAATTGCAAAGTGTCAATGTAAGTCATAAAATAGAAATGTATTCATGACTGAAAAGTGATAAGGAAAATAGAAAAATATATACTAAATTATGAAAGTTGTAGGAAGGGACTCCTGCTTCCTTTGCTCTATGACTTTATTTTTCAATTAGAAAATATGACAATTGATTACAATGTTATCTAATGGCTCCTTACCATCACCATTAGAATTTGAAAGGAACAAAATATGCTTTTTATCCTTGTTCTTTACTTGCAAAGATAAAGTATGTTTTTTTCCTTTATAGGAGATCATACAAAGAGAGGATAATTATGCCAAATGGTTATGCAAATCCCAAAAGAAAAAAAAATGAGTGCATGTGATGAATTTAAATACGTTTTTGCATTTATTGAGATATATTTTTCATTTCATTGTTTATCAGCAAGGTTAAAGTTATCCAACTGGCCTAATGAAACATTTATTTGACATTAGGAGAAAAAAGAGTAAATTTAAAGAATATTGAACAAAGAAGATGCTCTATATCAGTTCTGAAAGAAATTACTGCCTAAATGAAATGTATATATAATTGCTTTGATTTTTAAAAAGAAGCAATTATAAGGAAGCTCTTTGAAAACATAGAGGCAATGCTATTGTTTTAATGTCATCTTTATTGGATTACTCCAATAGCAAACTGTACTATTTTTGAAATAACCTTCATAGATAACTTGTAATAGATACAATTTCTTTCTTATGCTATGGCCTTCAGTTTATTGCACCATATTGTTTATAATACACAAAATTATACTCTTGCTAGAGGCTGCATTCTGAACCCATCATTTGGATTTCTTCAATACATTAGTGTACATTCTTCAACTGGAAAAATGCTTTGATTTCATAATAAGGTGTTACTAAGAAGTGTTGAATGAATTCTGGAATTCAGGTGCAGGATGGGAATGAATAAAATATGTACCCATGCCCTGCAAGGTTATTACATGAGTGTATGAAGAAACAAACAAACACCACCATCCTCCAATAAATTAAAAATCCAATAAAAATAGAAAGGAATCCTTCACCAATTGCTAACATAAGAGATTGTTTGTTTGTTTGTTTGTTTGTTTGTTTGTTTTGTCAAGAATGTATTGGATACAAATATATAGTAATATTTATATACATGATACTAGTAAAAGAGAAACATTAGGACAGGGGACGGAAGGCACTCTGGTCCACTTGTGCATACCCCTTACTGACCTCTTAGGAATCAGGAGAGGTCAACAGTGGATAGTCTAAGGGTAAAGTTTTGGGGGGTTAGGTGATGATACTACAGAGTCTGGTAATGAGTTCCATGCATCAACTACTCGGTTACTAAAATCGTATTCCTGCAGTCGAGCTTAGAGCGGTTTACGTTAAGTTTGTATCTGTTTTGTGCTTGTGTGTTGTTGTGGTTGAAGCTGAAATAGTCATTGACAGGAAGGATGTTGTAGGAGATGATTTTATGGGCTATGCTTAGATCATATTTAAGGCAACGTGGCTCTAAGCTTTCTAAACCTATGATTGTAGAGGAGTGGAGGGCTCTTCTAGTAAAGTATCTGTGGACATTTTCTAGAGTGTTTATGTTCAAAATGTGGTGTGGCTTCCAGACAGATGAACTATATTCAAGGATTGGTCTGGCAAATGTTTTGTTTTATTCTAGAAAAAGTAATAATTTCTAATTCTAGAATCTAGCTTATTGTCAATGTGGCTAAGATTACAAGGTTATTCAAGTTAGAAAGAGAAAGTACTTTGAAGGTACTTGTCAGATTTTCAGTAGTATATGCAAAGAGAGCATAAGCATTAAGGATTCAGAGGTTGATAAGATCTTGAAAGATTAGATTTCTCCAGAAAAGAATAATTTGATAAACATAAATGAGAATGTGCAGAAGTTGTCCAAGACTACCCACCTTGATCAAGGAAAATCCATAGATGCAATTTATATCGACTTCTGCAAAGCCTTTGACTCAGTGGTTCATGACAAACTTCTCCTAAAACTCAAATCCTATGGCATCTCAGGACTCCTCCACAACTGGATTACTGCATTCCTGTCAAACAGGCAACAAGTTGTCAAAATCGGAAGCGCCATTTCCTCCCCTGTCCCTGTCAAAAGCGGCGTTCCCCAAGGCAGCGTACTAGGTCCTACTCTTTTCATCCTATACATCAACGACCTCTGCGATAATATCGCAAGCAACTGTGTGCTCTTTGCCGATGATGTAAAACTTTTCAACACCACTGACAACACACTCACTCTCCAAAAAGACCTTGACTATGTTTCAGATTGGTCTAACATCTGGCAACTTCGAATCTCATCCAACAAATGCTCTACCCTCCACATCGGCAAAAAGAACCCAAACCTCATATATGAACTGAACAAACAAATTCTCACAGCAAACCCACACTCAGTAAAAGACCTCGGAATACTAATTTCAAATGACCTAAGTGCTAAAGCCCACTGCAACAATATTGCCAAAAAGGCTTCCAGAGTTGTAAACCTGATTCTACGTAGCTTCTGCTCTGGCAATCTCACACTACTGACCAGAGCCTACAAAACCTATGCCAGGCCCATCCTCGAATATAGCTCATCTGTCTGGAACCCTCACCACATCTCAGACATCAACACTCTCGAAAACGTCCAAAGATACTTCACCAGAAGAGCCCTCCACTCCTCCACCCGAAACAGAATACCCTACGAAAACAGACTAACTATCCTGGATCTTGAAAGCTTAGAACTGCGGCGCCTAAAACAAGATTTAAGTATTGCCCACAAAATCATTCGCTGTAATGTCCTTCCGGTCAACGACTACTTCAGCTTCAACCGCAACAACACAAAAGCATGCAACAACTTCAAACTCAATGTTAATCGCTCCAAACTTGACTGTAAAAAATATGACTTTAACAATCGAGTCGTCGAAGCGTGGAACTCATTACCTGACTCAATAGTGTCAACCCCCAACCCCCAACATTTCTCCCTCAGACTCTCCTCGATCAACCTCTCCAGGTTCCTAAGAGGCCAGTAAGGGGCGTACATAAGTGCACTGATGTGCCTTTCGTCCCCTGTCCAATTGTCTTTCCTTTCCATTTTATCATATATATTCTCCCCTTCCCACCTACTTCTCTTCCTCTTCACTTCCTATCTTTTATATACCACTTAATGTCTATTCCCTTTCATATGTATTGTATATTGGACAAAGAATAAATAAAAATAAAAAAATAAAAAAATAAAATAAAATAAAATAAAATAAAATAAATAAAATAAAATATAAACAAACCAACCAATTTATTTTACATAGAATCATAAGCAGGAGTGCCCTTGGTATTTGTGAAGAAATGTGCACCTACAGAAGTAGGAGTGAATTTTGGCAATAGTACTGTGACTGTCTAGGGAGGAGCACATTCTAGAGAGGGTCCCAAGACAAGAAACTGTGCAGTCCTGAACTAGACGAAAGTGGGAGGAAAGTATTCAGGACAGTCACATCCTAGAATCTCCCATGATGGCTCAGTGGTTAGAATGCAGTACTGCAGGCTACATCTGCCGACTGCTGTCTGACTGCAATTTGGCAATTCGAATCTCACCAGACTCAAAGATGACTCAGCCTTCCATCTTTCCAAGGTCAGTAAAATGAGGACCCAGATTGTTGGAGGCAATATGCTAACTCTGTAAACTGCTTAGGCAGGCTTTAAAACACTGTGAAGCGGTATATAAGTCTAAGTGCTATTGCTATTAGGTTAGAAGGTTATAGCTTTAGTGTGGTAAAATTCTGTCTATTGGGTATAAGCAAAGAATTGGACTCGATTGGATTTCATACTGCAATCACTGGTCTTACTTCTGACAGTATCCAATGATTTCATCAAAATGATGAAATGAATGATATGATGGCACAAGCTTGATCTTTTTTTGTACAGGAATAGAATGTCTCAACACAAAGGTGAAAGATTTTGCAATAACACCATAATGATCATTCAGCCGTTTTTCTCCATTTGCCCCCTTCAGACTCACCACTGCTTTGTCAGTGGTAAATCTCAAATTGATTAAAGCTTAGCCAGTCATCAGATATTAATTTAGAACTTCTATAAACATCTCTAGGCCAGAGTTTGATCTAAAGTAAAAAAGATCTAGTGTCATCTGTGAGCTAAAGACACTGCAAGTTAAGCCTATTGGATAATTTCTTAAGTAGTTTCTAAACATGGCATACAGGTAGTCCTCAACCACAATCAGGTCCAGAACTTCTATTACTAAATGAAATGAGTCAGTTAAATGAGTCGTGCCTAATTTTATGACCTTTGCCATGGCTGTTATGCAAATCACTATACAAGTGAATCCCATGGTTTTTAAGCAATTCTTGACTTTGCTTGTTGGAAGACAACTGAGACCGTTGCAAATGGTGATCATGTGACCCTTGTAAATACGTGTCAGTTGTTACAGGTCAGAATTTTAATCACATGATCACGGGGACTCTGTGACAATTGTAAATGTGAGGACCAGTTGTTAATCACTTTTTTCAGTACCATTCTAACCTTGAACAATCATTACATGAATTGTTGTAAGTTGATGATTACCTGCATGTAATACAGACAAAAATGTTTACTCACAAATACCGATGTAAAGGCTGGTTTACAGGCTGTATGGATTACTTTTACTTAGCATATTGTGAACCAATGTGGTTTGTAAACAAAAGGTGAATTTACATGTTATATGAATTCAACCATTTCTGGTTTATTTAATATACCCAATTACCTAATCCAATTGTGCTTGGCACAATGTGAAAGCCAGAGTTACTATATAAATGTGTTTATATAATATATACACTGCGTGCAACCTGTGGCCAAAAAAACTGTTTTAATACTGTTTACTATTTTATAAAAGAGAAAATTAAACTTGTTTATAAAATGTATTTATAGAATTCTCTATAACAGTGGTCAAGTTATTTTATTTTTAACAGCATTAAAATATCTGTACACTATATATAATACTACTTCAATTTCTTACACATGATTATGCATTGCCATAAAAATCCAAATAAATACATTACAAAGTAAAATGCGTATGGACAAAGTAAAAGTTTAATACAAAGTATACTTATTCAGTCTAAAGTTGCTTAATCGTCACTTATTTCAAGTAGTTTATTACTGCACACAATTGCCTTTTACCATTATCTCAATTGGAATTTATAGCAAATTTTACAGCTCTTAAACCTCTGATTTATTTTAATGTGCAATGTCGCTTTCCAAATTTCCCAAAGTTTGCAGACTTACAGTATTAAATACCCAACTCATGCAAATGGACTTTAATGAAAACCATTTTCTGGCTTCTTGTTTCTTCAGTCTTTAAACCAATATGTGAAGAAAAAGGTCATCTAACAATTTCCATGAATGCCACAAAATAGTTTCCTGCTGTTCCCAATATCCTAGCTTCTTTCTACTAAATAATGGTGTTCTAAATATCAAACAAGGGTGCCTGGATTTTATACCATTTGCATACACGGGCCTATATTAAAGTTTAATTTGTTGTGCTGTATAGTGTATTGTAAGCAGGATCACAACTATAAATACATTTGCATTTCTAAGCAGTTTCCTGCTTGCTTGCTTATTTATTGCACTGTTTAATCTTTTCTTCAATAAACCAAGGGCAGCAAAACTTGGTCATTATAACCACAACCCTCTGCTATGACTACTGAGAGTAGACTTAAGACCACCCTGAGTTTTACAGCTATATGGAGTTTGAGGTTTTTCTGGAGTGAGAAGAATGGAGACAGAGTAATAAAAAATATTACATTTTCCAACTACATACATGCTTTCTCTTTGCAAATCAGTTGAATAACTCAGACTTCTTTAATGGTTATATTGAAGCAGCCATCTTGTTTTCTTTAACTGTTCCTAAATGCAAAAAGTCTGCCATGCAGTTAAATACAATCATCCACATAGGACCAGAAAAGAAAGTTTCTTGGTTCCAATCTGATGATATACATTGTGAAGGAAACCAACAATGTATATAAATGCTTTGAATAAAAGAGAGGGAGGAGGAGCGAGGGAGCATTGTAACAGACTAACTGTTTTTTGAGGGACTGTCTTTTCCCAATGATATTACAATCATTTTTTTTGCAATGACACCATCTTTGTTTGTTTGTTTATTAGTTTGCCAAACATTTACAAGATAGCAAGTATAATTATGGATGTGGACATAAATGAAGGCAATGAATACAAATAAATGGGGACAGTAGACAGGGACGGTAGGGAGGAGGGAAGGAGGGAAGAAAGAGAGAGAGAGAAAAAGAAAGAAAGAAAGACCCAACAATGTCATTTTACTTGATAAAAACATACCCTTTCTTTTTAAGCTACCTTGAAATAAACACTGTTTTTATTATACCTTTATGTACAGTTTGAATGCTCACCAATACAGTATTTCAGGACTTAATGGATTTCAGAACATATTTTAAGCATTTCTTTTCATAGGGTGAGTGATGCATGGGTTTAGCTCCTATCATTTAACTGCTCACAAAGATCTGTATGACCAGATCAAACAAGGAAAAAAATATTGCTTCTTTATGCCTTTTCCATAAATAGATTGAGAAACATTCTTTGGATATTTTGCCTAGAGTGACCTTAAAAATTATTTAGATGACTTACAAAAGTTCCACAAGCTATAAGTCATCTATATATTTAGCCAGCATTAAATTATATAAAAGATAAACCATTTAAGGAAGCCTTTACAACCACCTTTGGCTTTTATTTCAGTAGATTTGGTATCACCCAAAATTGCCCAATCTGCTGCTTACACTTATATTTATGAACGAATTTAAAATCCTGGTAATCAATACAGATCTTGAGGAGCCATTTCTTATTTCTGTCAGGAGAAAACATTGGGAATCTGCTTGAAAAATAAAAGTATAAAATAACAGCCCTTAACTTTAACTTCTTCACACTGAATAATTTAAAAACAGGAGTAAATTTACCTACCAGTCAATAGGCAGCCATCTTTTTTTTAATGTCCAGGTAGTTAATATGCTAACATCTCTGAACATATGCTTAATTGTCTTTTCCCCAACCTTCTCTGCATGCCCAAACTTGCTCCAGCTGATGGCAGCAAAGATGAAACCAGTCCCTGTGGTTTTATTGGAGAATGTGCTTTTCAATTTTCCATGGTTAAAGTTTTTTTTAGGTTAGTAAGAGGTGTTAGCATACTGAAAATATGGAGTTAAATGCACAGTTTCTTACCCAAATTCTTGAAATGAAATGGGTTAGGTCCCACAGAGTTGGTCTCCTCCCCGTCCTGTCAACTAAACAATGTTGTTTGGCGGGACCCAGGGGAAGAGCCTTCTCTGTGGCGGCTCCGACCCTCTAGAATCAGCTCCCTCCAGAGATTAGAACTGCCCCCACCCTCCTTGCCTTTCGTAAACTCCTTAAAACCCACCTCTGTTGTCAAGCGTAGGGGCTGAAACATCTCCCCCTGCCTATGTAGTTTTTTGTGTATGATATGACTGTATGTATGTTTTCATATATTGGGGTTTCTTCTTTTTTAGACTTTTAAAATGTATTATTGTTATTTTAGATTCCAACTATTAGATTTGTTATTATATATTGTTTTTATCATTGCTGTAAGCCACCCCGAGTCTACGGAGAGGGGTGGCATACAAATCTAATTAATAATAATAATAATAATAATAATAATAATAATAATAATAATAATAATAATAATAATCATCATCATCATCATCATCATCATCATCATCATCATCATCATCATATTATACTATAGGCCAGTGATGGCGAGCCTATGATACACATGTCACAAGTAGTATAAAGAGCCATATCGATCAGCATGTGAGCTCAGGCCAGCTGGTTTTTGGGACTCCTGGGCCCACTGGGAGTCAGGAAAAAGGCTGTTTCCAACCTCCTGAGAGGGGGTGACCAGTTTCAAATTGGGAAATGGGCCATTTCTGGCCTCCAGAGGGCGTCTGGGGGGGGGGCTGTTATTGCCCTCTCCACGCTCCTAGAAAGGCTCTGAAACCTCGGGAGAGCAAAAACATGGGATTTCTGGTCCAACCAGAAGTCAGCAAATGGGCTGTTTCCCACCTCTGGAAGACCTCCGGGGGGGGGCATTTTTGCCCTCCCCAGGATCCTAGAAAAGCTCTGAAATCTAGGGAGAGTGAAAAGCAGGCATGCCATCATGTGCTGGGAACAGGGGTGGATGCATGCACATAGGGCCCTCGCATGGAATTATGGGTGCGGGCACCCATTTATTTATTTTATTTTATTTTATTTATTTTGTCCAATGCACAATAATATACAATGAGGGTTATAGAGGATATAATCAGGTAGAATGTATTAAAGGGGGAATAGAGGAGAAAATAAAGGAGTAAAATATAACTATGAGAGCCCCCATGCTTCTCTCCTTTTGACACACAAACAACAACAACAAAAAACGCTCGCCATCACTGCTATAGGCAATAAATGTAAAAATAACCAGCCAAATGTTTTCTCCCAATTATTTTTAAAGCCTGCTTTTCAATTAATGAGAAAAAGAGATGTCAGGAAAGATATATTGGGTAGAATATTTTCACCTCAAAGTCAGTTGCGTGTGTACATTTAAAATCATAGTGCTTATGGCAAACCTCTGCCATATAATTATTCTGATGGATAGCATATGCTGTAACATATATAAGAATATTACTTTTTACTTCTTCACTTAGAGCAGTGCTTCCCAACCTCGGCAACTTTAAGATGTGTGGACTTCAACTCCCAGAATTCCCCAACCAATCGATAAAATCTAATGAAATGATTTTTAGATTTGGCGTGCTAAATCAAACTGCAATAAGGAACTTCAGCAATGCATTTTACTGTATTATACGCATCAGCGATATGCGTTTGAATCATTGAATTTTACAGTACGGTACTTATTTGAAATTGTAATATGTAAGTCTTCAAATACCATGATGACTGATAAATCAACTGAAATTGCAAATGATAACTTTGCACTTCATTTGGAAAATCATAAATGCACCAATACTTATGATTTGAAAATATTCGAGCACTAAAATTTTTTGGATTAATTTGGTTGTGGAGAAAGGATATATCAAATATTTTCCCTAATTGGTTGGCAGCCTTGCTATGGAAGCAGGCTTGATATTATTCAGATCCTACTAAAACCTCAGCCAGTTGGTAACAGTTTAAAATAGCCAATATTCCTATTAGTGTGTTTCAGGCAAGCTGTTTAAGGCTTAGACTTTCATCATAGCTCTTTATGCTGCCAGTACTGAACCAGCTTACCCAGTGAAGAGTTGGTGATCTTTGTCTGCCACATTAGCACTTCTAACTGGCATATCAGACAGTTTTCTGGTATTTAGAGAACATGGTACAGGAAAGGCTCCAATTCTAAGCAAGATGTGACCTTTAGCTGATTATGAGAGTATTAATGTGTCAGCTAAAGGTCACAGTTTGCTAGCAGCAAATGTAATTAACTACAGAATTGTCAAAATATAAGTTTTTAGCACAATGTGATAATTCTTGAAAAACAAGATATTGTATAGAATATTGCTTAACAAGAGCTTTGCTTCAGAACTATTTCTTAACAGTGATTCATATTTGCAACCAGAATAATAGTGATTTTAAAAAGCCATGAAACTAATTCCATGACCTTTCATGGAATTTTGATTCCATTTCTTTTTCTTCCTAAATATTGTCTGCATCTGCTTGTTATTCAAACATCATGCCCCCTGCACATATTTTGAGTTCCATAAACTTCTGTAAACTATGGCAGAGCCACAAGCAGTTTTCACACATAAACACAGGGCTTTTGCCAATGAAAATTATTTTCAGTGAATGAGTTCATAAACTATCTCTTGGCCTCAAAGGTTCTAAAGTTAATTCTCATTGCTTAAAGGTATGCTTACATATCTTGGGCTGTCTGAAAAATTGAAAAGTTTCTCAGGGCGCTTCCTTCAATTCTTACCAAGGATCATGAACTATACCAGTAGTGGATTCTAAATCCCATTGCTACCAGCTCACATGCATGCAATACTTCTGCGCATGTGTGTAGGTAGAGCCTCCCACTGCCACCGCTACTGGTTTGCCCCACTGGGCCAAACTGGGAGCAACCCATCGCTGAACTACAACTACCTTTTTGAAAGGCACATTTGTCTCTCCTGCCTATTTAACCCCAGTTATGAATGTTTAAAATCTCTCTGGAGAATCCCCTAATTCTTTCCAGTATACTCTGAAGGAGTGAAAAAGAAGCAGCTATTCTGCTAATGGACCAATAAAATGACTATTGGACACAGTGGATTCTTTCCTTGGCTACTGTATTTTTTCGAGTATAAGACACACCTTAGTTTTTGGGGAGGAAAATAGGGAAAAGAATCTGCTTGCCAGGTATTCATCTGACTAGTATCCTTAGTCTGGTGAACTTCAGCACATTATTTTATCCCCTAGTTAAGGTTTTAAAAAAACTTTATTTGGAGAGAGTAACAATGAAAGAGCTTGCAAGCCAGTAAGATTTGGGAACATCGTTAGCACCTGATTAGGGCTGAAAAGAAACATTTGGATTAAGTTAGACCAATGGGAAAAAAACTGCAAAGACTAGGGCTTGGAAAACATTATTCAAAGAGAGTAACAATGAAAGAGCTTGCAAGCTGGTAAGAGCTGGGAAAATTGTTCGCACCTGGTTAGGGCTGGAAAGAAACTTATTTGGAGCAAGTTAAAGCAATGAAAAACACCCTGCAAAGACTTGGGCTTGGAAAACATTATTCGCAGAGAGAAACAATGAAGGAACCTGCAAGGTAAGAGCTGGGAGGATTGTTAGCAGCTAGTTAGGGCTAAATAAAAGCTACATCCAGAGTATAAGACTCACCCAAATTATCAGCCTCTTTTAGGGAGAGAAAAGTTGCATCTTATACTCCTAAAAATACGGTAATTCAGTGCTGCATTTGGTCAAATAATGCTCTTTTATGCATGCATCACTTGAGAGAATGTAATACAAAAGAATTAAACCCTGAATCATGGCATGTATTATTTCAAGGCTGCCAAAGGATTGTGAATGTATATTGGGTTTTTTGTTCTTCCTTTTCAATCAACAGAAACCAGAATTCATGTCAGTCTTCTTTAAAACTCCACTAAATTTTAAAAGGTATCTGATAGATTGGAGGAAGCTGGAAATCATGTTTGCAGCAGTATACTGTTTCTCCCATGCATAGTTGATGGTTGAATACACATGCCTAGATAAAGACATCTGGAAACAAATCATAATATAGAGTTAATTTCTTCATATTATGCTTTGTTTTCCTTTTAATGAATTCAACAATTGTATTCCACATCACTGCGAATTTGATAGTCAATTCAGCCTTTTTTTTACTATATATATAATCAATTTATAGTATAATAGATTGGAAATAAAAAACCCAATTTATTTCTCCATACAAGAAAAATGCTTTTGAGTTTTTCATTTCTCACAAAATCCTTTGGTTACTTTCCCATTTGGAAAATGATGTTGCCATCTTCAGTCATTATGCTACAGATTTGCACTTGATAAACAATTGCACAAATCATTTTAAATAAGTAAATTCAAATGAAAATAGAATTCTATGTAGATTTCTCTTGAGCGCTTTTGCCTTCTTAAATGGTTGCATATTAACAGGAACATGAAAATGTTCTTCTATAACAGCTCAGTGGCCTCAAGAATGCTGTTTTCAGAATATTTTCATTTTACAAAATAGTTTTTTCCTTTAAGATCAATTAGTTATCAATGATCTGAATTAAATTAAGATCCTAAAATCATAGATATAATTGATTATCCTAACTCTCAGGACTTTCTCCCAAAGGTGCTTTTTCAGGTAGCAACTGGATTTTTCTTTGTTTTTCTTTGAAGACAGTTCGCTTCTCATCCAAGAAGCTTCCTCAGCTCCATATGGATGGTGGGAAATGGAAGGATTTATATTCCTTGCAGACAGCTGATCATTACATTCTTTTAGAGAATGATTGAGGCCACTTTGAGGTTTATCTGTGTGCTCAGGGTCATTAGAATTGTGCAAATAGGTATGGAGTCTTCTTGGCTGCAGGATGTTTTCTGCCCTGTATCCCTTCACTGTTGAAGACAAGCATAGATAGTTGGGGATGAGTCTGCAGAGGAACCATTTGCACTTCAGTTTGAGATGTTTCAAACTCAAGTGCAAATGGTTCCTGTGGTCTGAATTTTTCCCCTGGAAAACCATTACCACTCCTGCGCTGTTTGAAGAGTGTTCATCCCAAAGTGCATGGCTAAATTTCTATGGAGATTCTCAGTCCTGGATGAGTGAGAATCCCCATAGACTCTCAGCACTTTGCAACATTGGCTATCTCTCATTCCTAGTGCTTCCTTCTTTAACTTCCCTCTAATTTTCTTCTCTTTTCCTTGGTTAACTTGTTTTCCAGTTTTGTAACTTAATTTCTGAACTGACTTTATTACTAGTGTTGGGCGAACCGAACTTGCACAACTCGGGTCCGTGCGGACTTTGCAGTGTTCGGCATGCCAAACATGAACACGATTTTTTAAAAAACTTCGGGCAAAGTTCGGGGTCGCGTTTGGCGTTTGGTCGCCTCAGCAGGCCAGGAAGTAACATCTCTGCACCAAAAGCCAGGAAATGACGTCCCCGTGACGTCAAAGCCCCGCCCCTGGAATCCCATCATGGGGAGGCTGGGAGAGTGGGGGTGGGGGATTCCCCTCTGCCTGCCACTGCCACCCTCCCCTTTGACGTCAGAAGGAGGATGGGCATGCGCGGTGTGTGTGTGGGGCATTTCTCCATTAGGAAAGTAAGACAGTGGCAAGTTTCTTGTTGGGGACCACCTTGGTGGCGGCTTTAACATGCCAAGAAACTTGGCACTGTCTTACTTTCCCAGCGGAGAAACACTCCCCACACACACCACGTGTGCCCATCCTCCTTCCAATGTCAAAGGTGACGGAGGCAGTGGCAGGCAGAGGGGAATCCCCCACCCCCACTCCCCCAGCCTCTGCAAGGAAAGCCAGGAATTAACATCTCCATGATATCAAAGACCCGCCCCTGGTATCCCATTGTGGGGAGGCTGGGGGTGTGGGGGCAGGGGATTCCCCTCTGCCTGTCACTGCCTCCCTCCCCTTTGACGTTGGGAGGAGGATGGGCATGCACGGTGTGTGTGGGGAGCGTTTCACCATTGGGAAAGTAAGACGGTGGCAATTTCTCGGTGGGGACCACTGTGCGGCGGCTTTAACGCACCGAGAAACTTGCCGCTGTCTTACTTTCCCAATGGAGAAACAGTCCACACACACATCGCATGTGCCCATCCTCCTTCTGACATCAAAGGGGAGGGGGGCGGTGGCGGGCAGAGGGGAATCCCCCACCCCCACTCCCCTAGCCTCCGCACTGAAAGCCAGGAAGTGACAACTCCGTGATGTCAAAACCCCGCCCCCGGAATCCCATTGTGGGGAGGCTGGGGGAGTGAGGGCAGGGGATTTCCCTCAGCTTGTCACTGCCTCCCTCCCCTTTGACATTGGAAGGAGGATGGGCATGCACGGTGTGTGGGGGGAGCGTTTCTCCGTTGGGAAAGTAAGACGGTGGCAATTTCTCAGTGAGGACCATCTTGGCGGTGGCTTTAACGCACCAAGAAACTTGCCACCGTCTTACTTTCCCAATGGAGAAATGCTTCCCACACACACTGCCCGTGCCCATCTTCCTTCCAACATCAAAGGGGAAGGGGGCGGTGGCAGGCAGAGGGGAATACCCCGCCCCCACTCCCCCAGTCTCCGCAGCGAAAGCCAGGAAGTGACGTCTCTGTGACGTCAAAAACCCGCCCCCGGAATCCCATCGTGGGGAGGCTGGGGGAATGGGGGTGGGGGATTCCCCTCTGCCTGCCACCGCCCCCCTCCCCTTTGATGTCGGAAGGAGGATGGGCACACGCAGTGTGTGTGTGGAGCATTTCTCCGTTGGGAAAGTAAGACAGTGGCAAGTTTCTTGGCGCGTTAAAGCTGCCACTGAGGTGGTCTCTGACGAGAAACTTGCCGCCGTCTTACTTTCCCAATGGAGAAACGCTTCCCACACACACTGCGCGCGCCCATCCTCCTCATCCTCATCACCCGCAAACCCCACCCCATTCCTTGATAACCACGACGGCTTTGCCTCCCCCCTCCCTTTATTATTATTATTTTTTCCTTTACCTGCAGGAGACCATGATTTGAGGAGTGGGGGGGAGGGAAGTAGGTGTGGAAGACCCACTCGCTCACTTGCTCTCCTACCGGCTGCAAAGACAGGAGGGCACGGTGAGGCAGCTGTGGGCTGCTTTGGCAGAAGATGGGAGGGCGGGGCCAGCAGGGCTCCACAGGTTCGGGTTCCACGAACCAGCCCCCAAGTTCGCACGAACCCGCCGAACCTGAATTTTGTTGGGTTCGCCCAACACTATTTATTACCTGATATACAGGTAACTTCTATATGACAAAGTTTTCATTGAATCTCCACATTTAGTCCTCCACCAACCAGCTGGAATGTGAACTTTCAGTAATCTTCCTTTCTGACAACTCAGAAACACTGAGAGCAAAAGGAAAGGATTCGATCAATCCTACTGTTATTTAGTACAAACATATTTAAATACTGCCTCACTTCCTAGAGTTGCTATAATCCTACCACTCCCAATATATGCAAAAGGGAAAAAAATAATTACTGCCCCCACTCTAGGTTTCTGTCATTTGCATTTATCACTTCTGGTTTCTCATAGACTAGCATGGAATCAGACAAATGCTGCCCCAGATCACAGATTTAGCCAATGGACAGATATATAGCCTAGTCAAGGGCTCCACAAACTTGGCTACTTTAAGACTTGTGGACTTCAACTCCCAGAATTCTCCAGCTAGCATAGATGGTTGGAGAATTCTGGGAGTTGAAGTCCACAAGTCTAAAAGAGGCCAAGTTTGAAGAACTCTGCTCTATCCTTTCAGACTTCCTTGCTGTTAATTATTCCTTCATGCAGTTTCCTCAGTAAGCAAGTCAGTGCAAATCAGTGGAACAACTTGCCTCCAGAAATTGTGGATGCTTCAACACTGGTTTTCAATAAGAGATTGGACAACCATTTGTCCGAAATAATATAGGATTTCCTGCCTCAGCAGCGAGTTGGACTAGAAGACCTTCAATATCCCTTCCAATTCTGTTATTCTGTTAGAATTATTGTTAGATGTGGTCTTATTTTCTTTTTACCAAAAGCTAAAATAAGATTTTTTAAAAAAAAAATCATGATCAAATACTCTACACCAGTGTTGGCGAACCTTTTCGGCACCAAGTGCTGAAACAGAAGCGTGCATGTGTGTGTGCTTGCACACATGCTGGAAACTGGAAGAACAACTGCCCAGTGTCCATGCGTGCACCAGGAAAATGTTCCAGTTTCTGGCATGCACATGCACCCACCCCCTGATCTTCCGGTATTTGGCATGCATGAGTACATGAAGACCAGCTGGCAGGTGTGCATGTGCATACCAGAAACTGGAATATCAACTTTCTGGCACACGCATGTGCACTGGGTGGCTACTCTTCTGGTTTCCACATGTGTGAAGACCAGATGGCCAGTGTATTGGAATCCAGAAGAGCAACAGGCAGCAGCTCAAATGCCAGGAGAAATGGCTTTGTATGCCACTTCTGGCAAGCATGCCATAGGTTCACTATCACGGCTCTACACCTTTGAGTGTAGATTCTGTAATTTTTTTTGGTCCTATTGCTCAACATGTAGAGTAGGGGTGTCAAACTCATGATCCATGGGCTGGAAACATCATGTGCAGCCCCGCCCCTGCCTGGTTTAGCAAAGGGGGAATAAGCCCCAATATATTACAGGATGCCATCATGATTACGTGAGTTTGACACACCTGATGTAGAGCATCTTAAATGACTTCTGTTATAAAATGGACTTTTAAAAAAGTAGCCATTCTGCATTCATAAAGCATTAACTCAGGGCCACCACTGCTTGTCTGCCTTCAGCACAAACTGTACTTCATGGAACTTTCAGAATGCATCCAAAGGGTCTTATTATTTAAATCAGAGATGAACATCTTCAGGCTGCGAGTGCCATTTTCATGATCTCAAGTGATGGCTTGTACAACGTACTCCAATCACTGAAATATTGCAAAAGTTCTGTCTTGTCATTTACGATGACAATGCTTCTGAATTTATCAGAGGCAAGAACGTAAACACTTTTTATGGTTTCAGAATTTGGCCTGTGCATGTCTTTTCAATCTTTTATTTAAAAAATATTTCTAATTAAACCTACGAAGCACTGTATATTAACAAGCTATTTGGGGATAGAATAACATGTTTGCAGTTGTTTGCTTGATGATAAACAATAGACAGTATTTGCACTGAGGTGGATGTGGCAGCAGTTTTAAAAGTTTCAGGTGCCTTTTGCTTGCATTTTGGAAATGAAGAAGTAGAAGATGAGGCATCTTTGAACCTAGGCCACCTGAAACAATATTGCCCTTTGAACATACCTATGAGCAGACCCAATGAAGAATATGTAGCCTTGAAGTAATGATCTCTGCTTGCTTCCAGAATTGCAAAATCAATGGGAATTATTTGCTGACATATTCCAGGCATCTTACAGAGCAATTTAACTAGGAAGGATAGACATCAAAGTATCGATCAGCCAATTAGTCATAACATGTAATTACATCCTTGAGATCTTGGAGGAAAATGTAGTTCATTTAATTACTCTCCGCCTTGAGTACTGCCATCTATTTTGGCTCAGAGATCCTTCTCTTCTGCATTTAATCTAAAGGACAGCTTGAAGTAGAGAGACAGAAACAGACACACTAATACTGACATGTCAAACATCAGGCAGCAAAGCAGGTGATGATTTGCTTATGTTGTAATGAATGGGGATGCCATATGTTATTCTTCAGAGTTGTTTCTCTGCTACTTTTACAGAAAGTTGTTTCTTTCTTCTTACCAGTTGTGATAAAAGGAAGTAAGTTGCTTAATTATATAAACTCAAATTGTTCTGAGCTAAAAGGGCAACCCTGGTCAATTGTTACCTATAAACTAATTCTATGATAATCATTAAATGTTGTACCTCATGATTCTTGACAAATTTATATTTTCTTTTATGTACACTGAGAGCATATGCACCAAGACAAATTCTTTGTGTGTCCAATCACACTTGGCCAATAAAGAATTCTATTCCGTTCCATTCCATTCCATTCCATTCCATTCAATTCTATTCCATTCCATTCCATTCTATTCCATTCTATTCTATTCATTAAAGTCAAAACTCTTTCTTTTCCACAGCCCTGATTTGTGAAAGTTGCTAAAACTCTGAAGGGCCCATAAATCAATGTATGGCATCTACCTATGCAATCTGGTAATTTTGGGTTTCTTGAAGTTTTGAGGAAAAAATGTTCCCAAAATGTTCCCAAAACTAAGGTATGTCCTTTTAATTAAGGAAATCTGCTAGTTATTTAGCTGAGTACTACATTGTTGTAGAAAACTCTCCATTTCCAGGCATCGTGTCCCTCACTTGGCTTTGTTCTGTTTGCCTTGTTTTAAACATCATGTGATTCCACTCTTCCTCAAGTTTAGGATTCTGAGTTTTTTTTTCCTGGCTGCATTTTTTCCTATTAACTTGAGGATAATCTCCTTCAGAAAACTTAAAGAAACTATGGCAAAAGCTTTCTTGGTGTCCAAAAAGATAATGTCAACTGAGTTCAGTCTATGTTGATTTAAGGTACATTGCTCAAAAAAGAGAATAATAAAAACAAAGTAATGACCAACAGCAACATGGGTTTGTTAAGAACATGCCAAACCAATCTCATTTCATTCTTAGATATTGTGACCAAATTAATATTTTTATTTATTTAGTTAGTTAGTTAGTTGTTTGTTTGTTTTATTTGTCAAACATGTATAGGATAATAGTTTGTATAAACATAACGTAAGTAAAAGGTAATGATAAAAGAGGACAATAGGACAATAGGACAGGGACGGTAGGTACAATGGTGCACTTATGCATGCCCCTTACATATCTCTTAGAAACGGGGAGAGGTCAAGTGTAGACAATCTAAGGTTAAAGTTTTGGGGGTTTGGTAAAGTAACTACAGTCAGGTAGTGCATTCCAGGCATTGATCACTTTATTGCGGAAGTTGTATTTTCTGCAGTCAAGTTTAGAGTGGTTTACATTTAGTTTGAATCTATTATATGCTCGTATATTGCTGTGGCTGAAGGTGAAGTAGTCATTAATAGGAATGACATTTTTGTGTATGATTTTATGAACTACAGTTAAATCAAATTGGAGGTGACATGGTTGTAAATTGTCTAATTGCAGTATTTCAGGTCTGATGGAATAAGATATTTTGTGGCGAGTAGAAGAGTAAAGGACTCTTCTTGTGAAGTATTTCTGGACTAGGGAAAAGCAGTGGATATACTATACTTGAACTTCAGCAAAGCATTTGACAAAGTGGACCACAATCCACTTCTTAGCAAGCTAAAAAAAAGTGGGACAGACAGCTACACAATCAGATGGATTAACAACTTGCTGACCAACTGTACCCAATGAGTAGTCTTCAATGGGTCCAAGTCCACATGGGGACAAGTAAGCAGTGGGATACTTCAAGGTTCCATCAGAGCCCTAGTACTCTTTAATATCTTCTTTAATGACCTAGATGAAGGAATAGAAGGAGAACTAACCACATTTGCAGATTACACCAAGCTGGCAGGAGTAGCCTATATCACAAAGGACAGGCTCAGGATCCAGATGAATCTTGACAGACTTGTACACTAGGTCCAAACAAATAAAATGAAATACAATGTAGAGAAAAGTAAAAGTACACCTTGGTAAGAGAAACCAAAGACATACATATAAACTGGATGAAACCATACTCAATAGTAGTGACTGCGAGAGGGATCTTGGAGTCTTGGTGAACAACTAACTGAATATGAGCCAGCAATGTGAAGCGGCAGCCAAAAAGGCCAATACAATCCTAAATTACATTAACAGAGGGACACACATACAAAAAAGACATTGAAACTCTAGAGAAAATGCAGAAGACACCAAACAAAATGATAAGGGGACTGAAAACTAAAACATACGAAGAGAGGTTGCAGGAACTGGACATGGCTAATCTAGCAAAGAGAAGGACCAGGGGAGACAATAGCAGTATTCTAATAACTGGGGGGCTACCACAGAGAAGAGGGGGTCAGGCTCTTTTCCAAAGCACCAGAAGGCCAGACTAGGACTAATGGATGGAAGCTGACCAGAGAGAGATTGAACCTGGAAATAAAGAGGAACTTTCTGATGGTGAGAGTGATCAACCTGTGGAACAGCTTGCCTGCCGAGGTTGGGAGCACTCCAACACTTGAGACTTTCAAAGGGAGATTGGACCACCATTTGTATGGAATGTTATAGGGACTCCTGCCTGATCAAGGGGTTGGGCTAGATGACCTACAAGGTCTCTTCCAGCTCCAATAAATAAATAAAAATATTTCAGATCCTTAATAGCTTTATATGAACACTGCATGAGTTAATACACAATATTTAGAAGAAGGAAATATGACCCGTAAGACAAGGTAGTTGTGGTTTTATTTAAAATGTGCTTCAAAAATACTTAGAATCATGTCTCAAATCAGTGAACAGCAAGAAGGCACACTTAATCTGAACTGACAACATTTACCAGTAACTAACTAACTTTCTCTCTCTCTCTCTCTCTCTCTCTCTCTCTCTCTCTCTCTCTGTGTGTGTGTGTGTGTGTGTGTGTGTGTGTGTTTGTGTAAGCTTGGAAAAGTAAGCATCTTTCCTTATTTCTCTCATTGTCCAATTGTCTTCCCTCATTTAATTGAGGAACTAAACACCATTTAAATACTTTTCAATAAACAACCACTGGGAAAGAAGAGTTTTCCGAAATAATTTTGCTAAAAAGAATTTGCCCAAAGACAATTCCATGCTCAATAATATGTCTGATGAAAGACTTTTCAAGAGAATGTAAAAGGAAATAAATGGAAATAAGCCACTGTAGAATATTTTGGCTTAGAATATGTTGAAGTTGCTAAACAAAGATACTACCAATAAGACACAGAAAAAGAAAACCCAAAAGCTGATTAATTCTATTGCACTCCAACCTGCTGAGCCTGGATGATCACTGGTGTGCATTGAGGGAGCGCTAGACTAGCTGATGCAAGTCTAATTACTTGCACTTCATGGTTCACACTAAAGCCTCACCATTTGAAGTCCCCTTGATACATGGCAAACTATATCCAATTGTGGCTTTTGGGATATTCTGTGCTTATTCTCTTGACTGATCTTCAAGAGATAAACTGTGCCTCCCCTGCCACAGCCACCGAATCTGTTGGCAAGCAATCCTGACAGAAGAAGGAGGCACCTCTTGACTTTCTCCCATATTGCAAACTTTAACGAAGAAGACTGATAAAGATTTCAAAACGAATCATGAGAAAGCAATACAGTCCCTTTGATTCAGCCTTAGAAGCAAAGGAGCCCTACTACTTTTTAAAGCATTGAAAGGGTGCTTCATTTGAAACGTTTCCAAGCTTTTCATGGGCCCAGCAATTGCATCTATTGCGTGTGCTTTTTAAAAAAAGTATTATTGGATTTTTATTTTTACATATACATCAATCTCAATACAGGAACAGTGTTGTCTCTGGGTATAGTTCATTTTGATACAAACAGAAATAATATTAATTGCAATTATTATCATCATCATCGTAACAGTGATACCCATTGTCGTCGGGCACTTGGTACCATGTCCAAGAATTTCATAAAACATTTCAAGAAATTACAGCTTCCTGCAATAACACCACCAGAATTGCAAAAAACTGTACTACTCAGAACATTATATTGTAAGAAGATACTTGGTTAATACCTAGAACTCTGGCAGCAAATAGTATCAAACATTAGCACCAGTCAGTGGTATTTGTGACACTTTAAAATGTTCAGTTGACTGAGTTTCAGATTGTGTCCCCTTGTTCTTGTGTTCACTTTCCTATTAAAAACACTTCCCTCCTGAACCTTATTTAACCCTTTGACATATTTAAATGTTTTGATCATGTTCCCCCTTTTCCTTCTGTCCTCCAGACTATACAGCTTGAGTTCATTAAGTCTTTCCTGATACGTTTTATGCTTAAGACCTTCCATCATTCTTGTAGCCCGTCTTTGGACCCGTTCAATTTTGTCAATATCTTTTTGTAGGTGAGGTCTGTCACGCTGAGGATTGACAGCCTCCAAAGACATTAAGAAACATCCTGTAGTTAGATAGTTAACTCTGTTTATTAATGTAGCTCCTCCCTCTCTATGATGTAACAGTGCTTTGCTCACTTCCTCCCTCTTGCAGGAAGAGAAGCTCACGCCATATTAATCTAGTCTTTGTCTTCTAGAGATGTAGACGTATTTTCAGCCGCTTAAGGCTAAATTTATTTTTCTACTTTTTATAATAAAAGTTTGGTTCATTTTAATATGTATGCTTGTGCTTTAATATCCATCTACCTCCGGAAAGCCTTACTTCAGTTCTAGCGAACTGAGTACTCTGCTTGGTAAGATTTTCTGATCCAACATGGTACCGAGAGGATGGTTCCTTATTAAAGCAACAAGCGCTTACATACCGTAAGCACACTGGCTGTTTTCCCGATGCCAGCTAAAAGGAAGAGAAATCCTTTAACTCAGAGTTACATTGATGGAATTTCCGAGGGGCAATTAGCTGACCTCAAAGACCTCATTCGTACTACGGAAGAGAAAAGGAATTTCATCATGTCTCAGCAGCGTATGCTGGAATCCTCTGATGCTGACAATCCTCAACAAACCATAAGTCACTCTTACATGATTGAGAAGGGGAACGGAGATGAAGTTAAAACAGTCCTTGGGGTCCCCATAGACACTACTTCTACTCAGCCGAGTGATGAAGAGGTAGAAGAGGAAACTCTAACTCCCTCCCAAACTCAAAGCCTCCAGTCATCAACTTTGCCTTTTAAAGCTTCTGCTAAGACAAACCACACTGATGATCAGGTCTCTCTGACTTCTACTCGAATTAAGGGAACCGCCTTAAATCTAGAAAGAATTGAGGAAATAATTGGAAAGCTTGAGAATGAAATTCGGGGTTTAGAGTTATTCTGTATTCACCTTGATAATCTACCTTGTGGCAAAAATATTGAGCAGCAAGATTCTTACTTTTGTTACCTGCAACAAGTAACTGAGTCAAGAAAAGAGTTAAGGGAATTAAAGAAATTACAGTTAAAATTAATAACTGAAAAGATGGAGTGTGTTTCTCTGGCAAATCCTATGCATGCGCAATCCAAACAAGCTGATAGCGGTGGAATTTCTTTGTCCTATCCAGCCAATGGCAGTCATGCGCAAAGAGTCAAACCACCCACTCAATTTCGATGGATGACCCACTTAACACTGGGCACGCCTCAATAATCTCCCATTTCTACCCTGCTGCCACGTCACAAATAGAAGCCTTTCCTTTACAAGCTAAAAGAGAAAGGGGGGTTGAATTCCCCACAGCAGTTGCAAGAGAAAGGAGGGAGGATTCCCCCACAGCAGTTGCAAGACAAAGGGGGGGTATTTTACCCACCACAGAAAGTTACACAACAGCGGCCACTAGTGGATGGTATGCCCACAAAGCAAAGGCATTTCCTGAAGCTAGAACAAGTGAGTTTTTTCATCCTTTTGATGCTAAACCAAGTTTCTCACAAGCTTTTCAGGCTGCACAAATGCAAAGGGACCTACCTTCTCAAATTCCAGGAACCTCTGCTTCACAACAGAGACCTCCAGTCCACAATCTTCAGATGCCAACCCAGCTTCATCAACCTTCAGCTTTGCCAGTGGGTGTTGTGGCTCAACCACAACAACCGCAAGCAGCTATGGCAGCTGCATCTACAAGGCAAGCTATCACCTCATCAATCCTGAAAGGTGAGTTCATGTTGAAAGCGAACGGGCAGAACTATAAGATTTGGCTTCACAGGATAAGATTGCTCCTACTGGCTCATCAGATCGATAAAATTGCTCTGAATCCTCCAGTAAGGCGCTGGACTGAAGAAGAAAGAGAAGCTGACATTAAAGCAACACTTCTCATTCTTATGAGTGTAGACTCACAATTATCAACCAGGTTTTCACCTGATATTACTTCTGCTGAGCTGTTAGAGACACTAGAGGGTTGTTCAGGCCAATTTCAGAAGAAGGCAACTTCATTCTGCTATCCAAATTTCATAGTATTAAACTTCCTACTGGGAATGAACTTGACTCTCAGAAATCACTACCCCTAAATCCTTCTCTTCTGATGTTTTTTCTAACACAGAACTGCCAATACAATACTCAGATTGAGGATTCCTTTTCTCCAAGTGCATTATTTTACATTTGGAAACATTAAACTGCAGTTTCCATTGCTTTGACCATTTATCTAGTCAAGCTAAATCATTTATTGTGTATTGGATAAATAAATAAACAAAAAAAGAAACATCAGGCTACTGTATAGACAGTAGATGGCGTTTCAGTAACATTAGGAGTCATTGAACAAAGTGAACAAGAAAAAAATGTGGAAATTTTTCAAGAAAATGAAGTTTTTCAAGAAAATGAAGAGCAGCCAGAATTTGATGTCTTTGCTGAAATACCAGGAACATTGACAAGGCAACAAGAACTGAAGGATAAACTCACAGCCCATGCTACATCAAATGCAGTAAAAAGATGGCTTCCAACTTTGAAAACTGTGCCCAGAAAATGACTTGCACCACTGATGAAGGATGTGAATAGTGTATTCACTACTGTCTAAATAACATCTATTGAACAAATAAACCAGCTTGCCTATAGTACAGAAGTAATAGTAACAAAAATTTGAGTCTTTGGAAAGGGGTGGCATACAAATCTAATAAATAAATAAATAAAATAAAAGACCTTGGGCTCCTACAACCATTGCAGCCTCCTAGAAAATCAACTGGAAAACCAAAACTCAGGTTGGAGTTGAAAATCAAAAGTTTATGATCAGATGCAAGCAATTTGAAGAGTATGAAAGAGGGAAAAAAAACTGAAGAATGAGAACATCAAAAAATACCTGATCAGAAAGTACCGGCTGAACACCAGAAAAGAAGAAGCATGAAGAAGCTCTAGAAATTCTGAAAGAACAAATTACAGCAACAGCTAGAAAAATCGAAACACATGAAGCCAGAATTATCCAGTACAAACAAAACCAACTGTTTCAATTAGACCAAAGGCAGCTCTTTCAGAGCTTGAATTAAGCAACAGACATAGTAGTTGAAAAACCTGAGAAAACTGCTACAACTGCATTTTGGAAAGAGCTTTGGGGAAATGATATGGATTATAACAAAAATGCTGGGTGGATAAAAGAGTTTGAGGAAAAATTCACCAGGAAACTACAGGCCAATATCATGTCAACCCATTATGTTTAAACTACTGACTGGCATTATGGCTGACAGAACTCAAGATTATCTTGAGGAAAATGGCATCTTACCAGATGAACAGAAAGGCAACAAACGAAAAAGCAGAGACCCAAAAGATCAGCTTTTAATTGACAAAATGATTCTGGAGAACTGCAAAAGCCAAAAAACTAATCTTCACACAAGGTGGATTGACTATAAAAAAATTGACTCACTCCCACACAGTTGGATCATCAAGTGCCTTGGGATCTGCAAAAAGTTTGGCACTTTCATTGAAAACATGATGAAGCACTGGAAAACTAAACTGTTTGATGGAAATGAAAACTATGGATTTGTCAACATCAAAAGAGGAATTTTCATTGACACCGTTGCTTTTCAACATTGCCATGGTCCTGTTGTCAACAATTTACAAAAAACAAACCTTGGCTATTAAACATGCAAGAAATCTAATAAAACATTTATGGGACTGTCTTCTGCTACATACCTCCCAGGGACGGATTAGGGCCCACAGGGTCAGCCTACTCCAGGTCCTGTTGTCTAGACAATGTAGGTTGGCGGGGCCACATGGGAGGGCCTTCTGTGTGGTGGCTCCAGCTCTATGGAACCAACTACCCACAGAAATCTACACTACCCCTCCTCCTAGCCTTTAGGAAAGCCATAAAGATCTGGCTTTGCCAGCAGGTTTGGGGCCATTGAGCTATATCATCTAGCTCTGGCCAAGTAGAATGAATGTTTTTATATATATATACTGTTGTATGCCACCCAGAGTCTGCAAGGAATTTGGTGGCTTAGAAATTTAACTAATAAAAATAAAATAAATAAAATTTCATATCTGCTGTACATGGATGACTTGAAGCTGTATGGAAAAACTGAAACCCACTCTCTGACCAATACTGTCTGAATCTTTAATACTGATATCAGCATGGAGTTTGGTTTCGACAAATGTGCCACAGTAGCACTGAAGAAGGATAAAATCACTGAAAGCATGAGCATAAACATACCTAATGGTCAAGCCATAAAGTGTCATCAGCCAGAGGCCTATAAATTATGTATTTGTTCTGGGGAACTGTAGGGGAATGTGAAGAATTCAACAACACTAGATATTGATTTCTTAAATTAAAATACATTTAAAACAATGTTATTCATCTGCTATTTCTGCTTCAACAGTCAACTTAGAAATTTTGTTGATCAAAATTATTAGTAAGTTTAGAATTAGTATTTGCACATACTTCATCCCTCAAGCTTTCTGTATGGTTTATTTACTCTTTTGAAGCACACAAGCCTCCTGTAGAAAGTGATTTCAGTAAACTTTTAAAAAACTGAGCAGCACTTCCCAATGCTTAGACGACCTTAGCTTTTCCCATGCTGTGGAGAAAATTGCCGTAGGAAATATTTTTAAAAGTAGAAAAACAAAAAGCATACATAGTATTCATCTTCAAAGTATAGAATATACTTGCATATATCCATTCCAGATTTTTTTAAAAATATATATAAATGATAAAAAAAGTGAGAACAATAATCCAAATACGTAACAAGCATTCTAATATTTCCTATTTTCATAAACTGGTTGTTATTGTTAATGCTTCCCACAGAAAAAAATACATTACAAAGAAAAGAAAAGAAAAGGCCTTCTCCATGCTGAGTGACATACTGAAATAAACATGTCTGAAATAATGAGGAATAAAAACAAAAATCAAGTTTCTGTGTGGAGGAAGAGAACGAGCCGAACCTATCCATTAAGAAAACAACCAACCAACTCCATATTTTCTGATTTATTTATTTTTGTTGTTGTAACTCCAATAACTAAACAAATATCTAATTAAGAGCCAGAGAGAAAAAAAAATTGTAGGCTAAAGGTGAAAATAGACATTCTAACAAAATACTGGCAATATGAAGAATGTGAAGCAGCAATCAATGTTTTAACTTCCCTAGCTTCATGAAAATATCGCCAGATGGTGGGTGCTGATTTAGACCCCAAAACAGTAGGGAATGAAATATTGAAGATTATTTTCACAAACTATGCTTCTTTCAGTTGAAACTGCTTTTCTTTGGATCTCTTCCTCCTTTCCTCCATATATTTCAGAGCAAATTTGGAAAATGTCACAATAGGAGGGCCTGCTTTATTAGTGGTACCAAAATGAGAGACTGGAACTGATTTGTATGCCGCCCCGAGTCTGCGGAGAGGGGCGGCATACAAATCTAAATAATAAATAAATACTGAGACTGATATTTATTTATTTATTTATTTACTTACTTACTTACTTACTTACTTACTTACTTACTTACTTACTTACTTACTTACTTACTTATTTATTTATTTATTGTTTAGATTTGTATGCCGCCCCTCTCCGCAGACTCGGGGCGGCTCACAACAAAGTGAAACAATTTGCAACAAATCTAAATTATAGTTTAAAAATATTTTAAAAACCCCATTTTCTAAACAAACATACATACAGACATACCATTCATAAATTGTATATGCCCGGGGGAGATGTCTCAGTTCCCCCATGCCTGATGACAAAGGTGGGTCTTAAGGAGCTTACGAAAGGCAAGGAGAGTAGGGGCAGTTCTAATCTCCGGGGGGAGTTGGTTCCAGAGGGTTGGGGCCGCCACAGAGAAGGCTCTTCCCCTGGAGCCCGCCAACCGACATTGTTTAGTTGACGGGACCCGGAGAAGGCCCACTCCGTGGGACCTAATCGGTCGCTGGGATTCGTGCGGCAGCAGGCGGTCTCGGAGATATTCTGGTCCAGTCCCATGAAGGGCTTTAAAGGTCATAACCAACACTTTGAATTGTGACCGGAAGTTGATCGGCAACCAATGCAGACTGCGGAGTGTTGGTGAAACATGGGCATACCTAGGTAAGCCCATGACTGCTCTCGCAGCTGCATTCTGCACAATCTGGAGTTTCCGAACACTTTTCAAAGGTAGCCCCATGTAGAGAGCATTACAGTAGTCGAACCTCGAGGTGATGAGGGCATGAGTGACTGTGAGCAGTGAGTCCCGGTCCAGATAGGGCCGCAACTGGTGCACCAGGCAAATCTGGGCAAACGCCCCCCTCGCCACAGCTGAAAGATGGTTCTCTAATGTGAGCTGTGGATCGAGGAGGATGCCCAAGTTGCGGACCCTCTCCGAGGGGGTCAATAATTCCCCCCCCCCAGGGTAATGGAAGGACAGATGGAATTGTCCTTGGGAGGCAAAACCATCACAGCCACTCCGTTATATACCTGATATCAGAACTTTTATAAAGACAACAAGCTGGCACATAGTTTTAAAATTCCAACTACGTGTTAATTGACAGATTCTTATAATATTATTTTATTTCTGAGGAATAGTGACATGTTATTGTTAGTCTTTAGTAAATCAGTTGGGCAGTTCAAAAGATTGTCTTTATTCTTCCAATTACTCTGTTTGTATCCATCCCATTTAGTACCTGTAGTATTAATCTTAAGTTTTGTATCCTCCCTTAACTCCCCAAATTGCTATAGCATTTTTCAGTAGCTATTAAATTTGTCTCCTTAAAGGTAAGCTAGTGGTAGAACTTTCTTGCATTCAACAGCAATAGCACTTAGAGTTTTTATTCTGTTGACAAAATTCTATCAGCCTTTGCCCTGCTTCATTTTGTACTAAAAGGCCAAACTTGCCTGTTATTCCAGTTATCTCTTGGCTTCCTACTTTAGCATTGCAATCCCCCATGATGACAAGGACATCATTTTTTGGTGTTAATTCTAGAACTCAACAATTGTCTTGATCTCATCTTCAGCAACAGTTTACACTCAATTTACGGACTACAAATAAAAGAACTTTTCTAAGTGACTGTTGTATCCTGTAATGGCTACCTTGTATCTCTGTAAATAGTTTGTTCCTTGTTAAAGTGCTGGTCTGAGCTAGAATCAGGAAGTCGCTCCTGATTGGCTCAGACGCGGCTGCTCTTGCTTTGGCGGGAACCGCAAATGTATAAAAGGAGCGGTTTCTCCCAGGCAGAGCAGACGGTACTAGCTGAAAGTCACTTACCTTTTCTGAGCTGAATAAAGGTACCGTTCTCACCTAACCCTGCCTCTGGGTTTATTTCACTGGCGACGACGGACGAAAGAAACCACGCGTGCAACATGAACAACCTCCAAATCGGCCGGGCTCCTGAGTTCTTCGATCCCGAGAAGACTTCCTGGGACGACTACTTAGCCAACTTTGAGATCTTCCTCGAGGCAGCAGGAATACGGGACGCCGACGCCGATTGGAAACGGGCCATCTTCCTAAACTACTGCGGTCCAGAAATCCGCGCCCTCGCCCAGACTCTCACCGACCCGCTGCCAGCAAGATCCGTCGCTTGGGACGATTGACTTTTGTCTCAACATATGTCCTTACTGAATCCACCATAATGATGGGACAACCAAGTACAACTTTAAAAAGGCCAACTATGATATCATTGAAGCCTACCTCTCATCTCTTGATTGGCATACAATATTCTCCAGCTGTATCACTACTGAAGACTACTACAATGTATTTTTACTTGAAATCCAAATAGTCATTAAATTATATGTACCACTGATATTCACCAAAACCAAAAAATAAATTACCCATAAAAACAAGGAAGCTTCAATCCAAAAAAAAGATTTCTTTGGTGTAAAAATAAAACAGGCTATGTTGCAAATTTTAAAAGCCGCTACAATTTTTTTTGTCACCAAATAAAGATTGAATGCACCAATTATCACATCTATCAAGACCTACAAACAAAGTCCACCTGTGCCTTCTATAATTTTGTAAATAACAAACCCCAACTCTAATTGGAGACCACCTAAATTCTTCCCTGCAGTTTCTAGGGATTTTATATCAAAAGTAGCATCAGTGGGAACTTTGAACAGCTTCAATAATTTTAAGAGAGATGGGAAAGCAGCAAATTTCACACTACAGTTCCTTGCTGTTTTTCCATACTCTTCTATTTTGGGGCATTTGGGGAGGGGTCATTACTATTGCCTCCTATCTCTCAAGGAGATACTGTATGCTCCTTGAGTACTGTCTCAAGGTAGACTACTCTACCCTCATGGTCTCTAGTTATTCATCTGTAACTGACCTCAAAGAACTGATTGGGGTTTTTTTTAGAAAAAATAAGTAAATGCCAGACATTTTATTTTGTGGTTTATAAAATAATTCAGAAAAGAGAGGACAATTAAAATAAAAAACATTGGCAATTATTATTTCTTTTTGCAAGGCATTTGTTAACTAACTTGAACTGCACACCATGCAAGCTAACTGGAATGTAATGAGTATCTTTTTACAGTTGAATGCCCATTTAAAATTGGGGTCGAGTAAATAAATAGGGTAAATGTGATTAAAAAGCTTAAAAATATTAATATTGCTGCATCATAATAGGCACAATTACCAAACGATTTTTTTCTTTTTGCTTAATATAAAGAATTGCTTTTGAAAACAAAGAAAGCCCCTGATAACTCAACACTTTGTAACATTGGATGTATCCCTCCATAAATTAGGATAAATACTTTTTCCTGGCTTGTATTTGTATAGTGATGGTGAACCCTTTTTTTGGCTCAGGTGCTCATACGCGTGCCCACACCTATAGTACAATGCCCTCCCCCTGCATATGCACAAAACCCTTGTGCTGCCCCCACATGCATGTATACAACGTCCCCCTGCTGCCTTTCCTTCATTCATGCACACAAGCCTCACTGAAGCTTCTGGACTTCCATTTGGCCCGATGGCCCATTTTTTGCCATTTCCAGGCTTCAGGAGGCGTTCCTGAACCCTCTGAGAAGCCTGCAGAGAGCAAAAATGGCCCAAAAGGCCAAAATAAGTTGTCCAGTGCACGCATGCATGCTGGAACTGACATAGGGCAACGCCTTGCATGCCCTCAGATATGGCTCTGCATGCCATAGGTTTGCCATCACTGGTATAGTCCTATGATTTTAATGAAGACTTATCTCATTATATCAGGGATGGCATATCTTCCTAGTTTTATTTTTTAGTGATTAGGTAAATCAAGCAACAACAACCTAGCAAATCAAAGAACAGAAATACATTATTAATTAATGTATTAATTATTACTAATTAGATTTCTATGCCGCCTCAACAAGGGCGACATAGAAATCTAATTCATCACAATATTAATATTGATATTAATATTAATTCACATTTTATTAATATTATTTTATTAATATTATTCATTTTATTAATATTATTCAATATTAATATTAATATTAATTCACATTTTATTAATATTATTTTATTAATATTAATTGATATTGACATTGACATTGACATTGACATTGACATTGATATTGATATCAATATCAATATCAATATCAATATATATAATATAATATTAATAATAATATTAATAGTAATATTTTAAAATTACTTCAAATTTCTATTTTAAATTCTGAATATTAACCAATCTTGGTCAGCTGAAATGAGTCTGCTTATATTTATGAATATACCTTAAGCAACATGAATACTATTTTTTAGTTAGGGCTGGTATGGCCAGTCAAGTATGATAAAAGTCATTATCAGAATTCAACATCTGACAAAATAAAAGGGAAGAGATTATTATGAACCCACAACTGACTCTTTGACAAGGCATACAATGATAAAGAAGTAGCATTTTGCCCATGTCATGTATGCAAAGTCAATAAATAAAATTTATCAACATCATTTGTAACCTTCCAAACTTTTCCATGAAAGAAAATGAGTAATGTACATGGGCTTCCTCTATATTTCCTTCTAAGCCCTACATTAAAAAATACAGTCACATATGTTGATCAAAGTACATTGATGCATGCCTCAGTAATTCTGTTCCTCCTGGCAGAATCAGTTCATAAGAGTATTATCAAATGCTAGCTAGAGGATAGACCAGAAGATGATATGATACAAAAGAATAAAATTTAGAATAAATTCCTGTAGGCAAACATCTTGTTGGTATAAAAGACTTAACACGAAAAAATATCAGATGGTAATAGAAATAAAGATCCATTGTTTGTAAGGGAATATTGCCTTACTTATTCCCAGCTAGTATTTATTGGAAAAATGTATTGTCCCCCTGCTGTTTTGATTTACCACTTTAAAAACATTATATTATATTTCAGCATCTGTTAAAAATCCTGTTCATTGTTGATAAAGAAGATGTATAAGTTAATAATATTAACTAATATTAGATTGATAAAAGTTCAGTATATTAACAGAATCTGATGACATTGTAGATAAATAACTGTCTCCATTGTATAGATATCTGGCAATTGAATTTTTTTTAATCTTCATGTGGAAAATTAAGAGTTTTTACTCCTATAATCACAAATATTTCATTTAATTAAATGAAAAGTTTCTAATCTCCGAAATGACCATATTTCCATTTAACATATAATTATTGCACTATCTTTAAGAAACTGGACTATATCTGAATACCTTTTTTTAAAAAAAATGTAATTATTACAGTCCAACCTCAACTGTCCTCAATGCAAATTAGAATTATTGCAGAGGTGTGTTTTTTAAAAAAAATAGTTTCCTGCTCACTGATAACAGAATAATAGAATGACCTTTTAAATTACCATTTAGGCAATAACACATCAGAAATTGAGCAATTCAATTTCCTTGCATGTAAGAATATGCATACAAAATAATCTCCCACATTTTAATCAAAATAAAATGTGAATTAATTACTTGTGTCATAGCTAATTTTCCTTGTCAGATTTAATTTATCAAAACTGTCAGTTCTGAAACTAAATGGATACAATTGTTAATTTGGATGAAATTTGGATAAATATGTTTAGGGTAGCCCCGGGTATTCTTTAATGCAGTTCAAATACTTCATACTTCCTCTCACAAAGATAAAGATAATTAGCAAGTACAATGGTACCTCGTCTTAAGAATGCCTCTACTTAAGAACTTTCCTAGATAAGAACCGGGTGTTCAAGATTTTTTTGCCTCTACTTAAGAACCATTTTCTACTTAAGAACATGAGCCTGGAAAAAAATTCCCAAGAAATTTGAGAGTGGCACAAAGGCCCGGCCAGTTTCCTGCCATTCTCCCTTTAATCCCAGCCATCTGGGCTGCCAGAAAAGCCTTTTGTTGGCACTTAAGGAGGCTTTGGCAGTCCAGAGCAAACGAAGCATGTGAATAAACCTCTGCCAGTGCCTAGAGACACTCCCTTCACTCTGGGTAGCCAAGGAGTCACCACCGTAAAGGAAAGGCGCCGGCTGCAAAGCAAGCGAGCGAGAGGAGAGGGGAGCCCTTCAGCATGGGAAGGAAGAGGCAGCAGGTAGCAGCAGCAGCAGCAGCAGCCAGTGTATGGGAGGCAGTGTATGGGAGGCAGCACTGTGTCGGGTGTATTGGAGGCGCATGCTCCTCCTCATCGCCTCAGAGTCCCTCTTTTTTTTAAAGGCTTAAAGTTTTGGATTTTTTTGATTCCTTCTTCCTCTTCCTCCCACCCAAATTCTGAGCTTTTATTTCTTTCCTAATGGTTTTGCACGTATTATTTGCTTTTACATTGATTCCTACAGGAAAAATTTCTTCTACTTAAGAACATTTCTACTTAAGAACCTGGTCACGGAATGAATTAAGTTCTTAAGTAGAGGTGCCACTGTATTTCTGGTTTTTCACTTTAGATGAAGGCAACTTACCCCTTCTCCATTTGATTCTTTTATTGTGCTTCCATGAAGAATAGGAGAAGAATGTAAGAAATTGCAAGGGAAAATCTTTTGCTTTCAATTGCAACTGGAAGTTTCCATTCCTTTCTGCACTAGTGTAGTAATTTCACCAAAAACCATGCAACAGAGAGAATAGGTAATGCAAGAAGTGAGGGTATCAAGTTGGCTGAAACGACCACTGGTATGTTGCAAGGATCAAGACAATCAACCATACAGAACACTAATTTTTCCAAAAAAAAATACAGCAGTTTGTTCACCTGACTTGCTAACCCATCACAGCATTTTCTTTTCCTTCCATTCAATCATATCTGATTCTTGGAGACCACCTAGATCAGGGCTGTCAAACTCTCAACCCATGGGCTGGATGAGTCACACGCTGGCCATGCCCATGCCTGGTTTAGCAAAGGACAAAAAAGTCCCAATACATCATATGATGCTGCTGTGACAACATGAGTTTGACACTCTTGTCCTATATTATCCCTGCGGTGTCTTTGGCAAGGTTTTTCAGAAGTGATTTGCTGTTGCCTTCTTCCTAGACTGAGAGATTGATTGGCCCAAGATCACCCAGCTGGCTTTCTGCTGAAGGCAGGACTAAAACCCATGGCCTCCCAGTTTATAGCCTGATGCCTTAACCTCTACACCAAACTAGCTCTCTATAGTCAATATTTCTGTGGCTTATTCCAGCATTTCCGTAAGTGTGGACAAAGTCCAGTGGGAGGTCATATGACAATACATGGAAGGTCATCAGAGAGCATCTTCCTGAAACGTTCTTTCCTAGCAGGGTTGTCAGTCTGATGAAAAAATATGTACACTGAATTCAAAACAACTGCATTGTTTCAGAGTTCTTTATGTTCCATGTTTCTAACTCAGTTTATCTTTCAAAGGAGGACTAATCGTCCTTGGGAGACATGAGGCTTCTATGCAAAGCTCTGATCATCTCACTTGAGATTTATCCTGCAGAGGGAATTATGATAAAAGTGAAAGGAGTATGGGACGTGACTGTTATTTCAATGCAGCTACACTGAAACAGGTAATGCCAAAGTGCCTGTCACTGTTTTGCAAGCTGCAGCATTTTAAGAATAGTTTATAGGAAGGGTAGAGGTAAAGTAAAAGATACTCCTCCCTTCCCTCATCTGCACATGAATGAAACCCAAATGTAAGATGACTTACATAAAAATAATCAAGCTCATCTTTCCACTTAAATTATGTTTTAAAATTTATTGGCTGTTCATTTAGCTTATTTCCAATGAAGAAGTCTTCTTTTACAAAGCTGTAACATCCTTTCATTTTGATTTAGAAAGTATAATTTAATTTAAGGTAAAGAGCAGAACCATTTTTGCCCATTCTAACCCCAGTGAATTCCTAAGTTTAATTCATGATGGGTTAAAAAAAAGTTATTTTAGGATGTCCCTATATTGCCAGTTTCAAGAATCTCTGGCTTACTAAATTAAACCAATGTTCTAGGCTGACATAATATATCGAATCATTAACTTACTACATTGGCAGAGTTCAAAAAGACAATAAATAGAATATAGTTGACCAACCTATTGTTCATTATGTGTGTGAACTTGGCCAAAGTTATATGGGGAAGACATATAGCAGAAAACAGTTGTGTTTTATTCCTCTGAATATTTTATTCCTCCCCTGTGCCTTTTCACTCAATTGTCACAACTAGGCTGGCGGGCCACGATCCAGAATTTGAGGTGACATTTCTCTGTGGAAATGGAAGCATTGAGGATAAAGAAATTTATGGAAGGCAGCAGGCTGAGATTTTGATGGTAGTAGAGAATACTGAAGACCTAGACCTCTATTTTAGCGCTAGCCCTGACACCACCATTGAGAAATGCCATTGTGCAAGGTGTCCATATAGATGTGGGAGATAAGTAGGTGATGGGAGTTGAATCACTCTATCTCTGTATTATCTTGCTATATTCTTTACAATTGTCTGTCTGTCTATCTGTCTCCATCACCTATCTATCATCTATCCATTTAACTTTTCAACCACCCATCTCTCTCACAGAGAGTATCCTCTTTATTACTATACACAGGGCCGCCGATAGACCGGTATTACTGGGAGTGGTGTAACAGGCCCGGCGAAATTGAAAAATGGGGGGGCCCCGGCACCCGCCAAAAACTCCCCAACCCCAATGGCGACAAACTCTGCCTCTGCGGAGCTTCTCCGACAGCCCCGCACCTTCTTCCCACCCCCGCGAGGAAAGAAGGCAGGGAGGCCGGCAGACAGGCAGGGAGCCCCGATGGCAGCCGCGGAAGGAGGAGTCACCGCGGGGGTCCGGAAGCCAAGCCGCGCTGCTGGGGAAGCGGAATTGAGGAAGCCGGGAGAGGGCTGAGCCCAGCCGGCTTCTCTGCCGGTCTTGTGTCCCCCCTGAGGATTGCGAGGGCAAGAGAGCCGCGGCTTTCGGCCTCCGGAGGTGCTGGGCCATGGGTTCGGGGGTGGGGCATGAACACTGCCCGCCGCCCGGAGCCAATAGCTTCTTTTCGCTTGTATTCCTGCTGCTGGCGCTGGGAGCAGGTAAGCGAGAGGGGGAGGCAAGTGGAGATCCAGGTCCCTCTTTTCATGCATCCGCTCAGTGAGCCTTTCTTTGGAGTTGCCTTTTTCTTTCTTTCCTTCTTTCTTTCTTTCTTTCTTTCTTTTGTTCTTTCTTTCGTTCTTTCTCTCTTTCTCTCTTGCTCTTTCATTCTTTTTTCTTTCTCTTGCTTTCTTTCTTTCTCTTTCTTTCTCTCCTTCCTTCTCTCCTTCCATTTCTTTCATTCCCCCTTTCTATTTTTATTTCTCTTTCTTTCTCTTCCTTTTCTCTTTCTTTCTTTCCTTCCTTCTTTCTTTCTTTCCTTCTTTCTTTCTTTTGTTTCTTTTTCTTTCTTTCTTTCTCTCTTGCTCTTTCATTCTTTTTTTCTTTCTTTTGCTTTCTTTCTTTCTCTTTCTTTCTCTCCTTCCTTCCCTCCTTCCATTTCTTTCATTCTCCCTCTCTATTTTTATTTATCTTTCATTCTCTTTCTTTCTTTTCTCTTTCTTTTCTCTTTCTTTCTTTCTTTCCTTCTGTCTTTCCTTCTTTCTTTCTTTTGTTTCTTTTTCTTTCTTTCTCTCTTGCTCTTTCATTCTTTTTTCTTTCTCTTTCTTTCTTTCTCTCCTTCTTTCCCTCCTTCTATTTCTTTCATTCCCCTTCTCTCTTTTTATTTCTCTTTCATTCTCTTTCTTTCTTTCTCTTTCTTGCTTTCTTTCTCTCTTTTACCTTCCCTTCCTCTATTTCTTCTTTTCTTTCTCCTTCCTACTTTCTTCCCTCCCTCCCTTCAGTCCTTCCTCTCTTACTCTCCCCTTTCACACATTTCCTTGCTTCCTTTGCACCCTTCCTCTGCTCCTGTCCCTTTCCTCTTTCCTTCCTTCCTTCCCACCCTCCGTCCATTCATTCACCCATTCCTCTCTTGATCGCCCCTTTTACCATTCCTTTTACCATTCCTTTCCAGCTCCTCGCCAGTGGCTGCCAGGTGTGGGATCCCCCTCCCCTCTCCCCTCGCTAGAAAGCACATGGTTTTGTCAACAAGGCCTCTTCCAAGAAGGGAGAAGTGCCAATGAGCCGTAAATAAGCCATGCTCCACCTGACCAATGCCAGGAGGTTCTTTCTTTCCCTCGCCGCTCCTGCTTCTTTCTTTCTCCTGGATGAGTCCACACAATCGGCTTAACCCAGTTCCTGAAATAGCCTATGGCAGTGTTTCCCAACCTTGACAACTTGAAGATATCTGGACTTCAACTCCCAGAATTCCCCAGCCAGCATTTGCTGGCTGGGGAATTCTGGGAGTTGAAGTCCAGATATCTTCAAGTTGCTAAGGTTGGAAAACACTGGCCTATGGGACCGCCTCGCTTGGTGTGAAGCGGGAAATGATCCCCAGGGGATGGAATGGCTCGGCGACTTAAAATAGTTTTAAAATGGCGGGGGGGGGGGGGCAGACACTTAGGCTATATGGGGCCCCAAAATTCCTGATGGTGGCCCTGACTATACACATTATACAGTATTGTTTTCCAATCCTCATTGTTTGCAGCAATCATTTCCTTGTGAACATTGTTTTCCTGCCCAAAGCCTCTTTCATTTAAACACTCCATCAAATATGCCTTTTCCTACTTTCAATGCATTTATTTAACTCCATTCTGTGGCATTTTCTTCCACAATTCTTCTCATTCTGTTCTGAGCAATTTCCATACCCTCTTTTCTTATGTCCACTTTCCATTCATCTGTCAGGATGATAGATGCATGGAAATGCATCAGAAGATAAAATATATTCTAATATTTTTTTTCCACACAGGGCTGACATCCAAATTATATAAGTTTGTCCTATCCTTCCCCTGTGGCCTGTTGCACTCCCCTCTAAATCTACTGTAAATCTTGTAGAGCTAAGTAGGATGGTGCACAGGGAGACAAGTGTAAGTGGAGGGAGAAATACATTTGCTCTTCGGATCTTGTTTCTTTACTCAAGGACAGAGTTGCATCTAATAAAATAGCATCACAACAGCTAAAGTAAAGGATGTGGGTGAGAGAAAGACAGAGAAAGTACAGTATGAATAACAGAATAACAGAGTTAGAAGGGCTCTTGGAGGTCTTCTAGTCCTATTCTCTCCAAAAATACCTCGAGTTTGTCTCACATTGGTCTAGCACATGGCAACTTCAAATATCAACCAGCAAATGTTCTACCCTCCACATCGGCAAAAAGAATCCGAACCTCATATATAAACTGAATAAACAAAATCTCACAGCCAACCCCCACTCAGTAAAAGACCTTGGAATACTAATATCAAATTATCTAAGTGCCAAAGCCCACTGCAACAATATTGCCAAAAAAGCTTCTAGAGTTGTTAACTTGATCCTACGCAGCTTCTGCTCTGACAATCTCACGCTACTCACCAGAGCCTACAAAACTTTTGCCAGACCCATCCTTGAATACAGTTCATCTGTCTAGAACTCATACCACATCTCGGACATCAACACCCTTGAAAATGTCCAAAGATACTTCACCAGAAGAGCCCTTCACTCCTCCACTCGAAACAGAATACCCTACGAAAGCAGACTATCAATCCTAGGTCTAGAAAGCTTAGAACTAAGTCGCCTAAACACGATCTAAATATTGCCCACAAGATCATATGCTGCAACATTCTACCTGTCAATGACTATTTCAGCTTCAATCGCAACAACACAAGAGCACGCAACAGATTCAAACTTAATATTAACCGCTCCAAACTTGACTGTAAAAAATATGACTTCAGCAACCAAGTTGTCGAAGCGTGGAACTCATTACCTGACTCAGTAGTGTCAACCCCTAACCCCAAACATTTTTCCCTTAGACTATCCACGATTGACCTCTCCAGGTACCTTAAAGATCAGTAAGGGGCGTGCATAAGTGCACCAGTGTGCCTTCCGTCCCCTGTCCAATTGTCTCTCCTTATCTCATTTATCTTTTCTTCCTTTCAAATATGTTCACCTATACTTTTATATCTTTTCTTCTATTCTTTTCTTTACTTATATTATTACATTTCTTTCTCTTCAATGCGTATTATGTACTGGACAAAATAAATAAATAAATAAAAATAAATTCCGTGCTGACCAAGAAATCCTATGCCATTCTAGACAAGTGGCTGCCCAGTTTCTTTTTAAAAGTCTCCAGATGAAAAAGTGTGAGAATCTACTTTTTCCATATGAAAAGTGTGAGAATCAAGAGAAAAAATGGCCCAGCATTATAATATTTAAATTACTGCTGAATAAAATAAAAGTAAAACCAAAATAGAATGAGGATAACTGTTGTAAAAATTGCGGAAAGACTTTATTCTTAAATAATCTATTTTTTTAAAAATAATTAGTTTGTGCTGTTTGGGCTAGCTAACCCCTTTCTTGCCAAGAATCATAAGGACAATGAAGGTCATCCAATAAAAAGAAAGACTTAATGGACTGGATAAAACTCAAATGTCGTGTTATGAGTAAAGTGACAGAAGCAGATAATGTGCTGACATAAGAACAGATGTCTGTAGCTGTCTAGAAGTCCATTTCAGTAAATAAGTAAAAGAAATCTGCAATCCTTTGTGTTGTCTTCCTTGGAGAAAGTTTCATTTGGTCAAAGAAAGAGACAAATATGTGCATGCACATAGAAACAAATTATATGTCTTTAATGGGATATCCTGGGCATATTGCTAGAAAGTATTTTTTTTCCCAAACAATGTTGATGTACCTTAAATAAAAATGTGGCTAATTGCTCCTTTAAATTGTTCAACACAACCCTTCTGTGATTCAATGTTTTAATTCCCTTAGGGTTTTTTCATCCATATATTTTCTTTAGGTATAAGAATAATAACAATTCACCATTATTTAAACACAGAATATAGTTAATTTTAGAATATACATTGTATCATAGGTATACATTGTTCAAGGTAATTGATTAGCCAGAGAGAACTTGGAATAGGGAAACCTATGGCCTGGTTTCTCATGTTATTTCCTAATAGACCAGTGTGAAATCAAACAAAGAAATGACAAACGAATTGACAATTAATTAAGGACTAGTAGTTATCACGTTCTATCTGAGATCCATCTCTGTGTTCCTTCATATCAGAGAAAGCATTTTAGGGCTTATTCGTTTAAAAACAGTAATGGAATTCTATTTGGCACTAGTGCTATATTACTGAAAAACATATTGTAATTTTTGTTAGATTGGTAAACATATACGGTATATAGAACTATAATAGTAATGATGAAATTTAATTTCCTTTTAGGATGAAATGAGGTAGATATACTCTGACAATAATTTGTAAATGCAGCTCAATATTAGAAGTACTTGTAACACGAAATATGCAAGATGGTGAACAAAAATGGAATATTACTGAACAAATCTTACTGTTGTTCTTCCTAGCTTTCTATATAAAAGACAGGAGTATTTAATGAGTTGAACTAGATATATCTACCATTGTTGCTGATCTCAATCTTATGGAACTCTTGCTAAATCAGTGCAAAGATTCAATGGAGATTACAAATTGTTCTTAATGTTTTCAAGCATAACAATAAAGTTTGAAATGTGCATGTTATAACTGTGTAGAGTGAAATGAATATCACCTAAGGATGTGTGGATCAGTAAAAGTCTATTTTCTTGCCTTCAATTTAGAGAAGATTCCTTAGAAAGCTATACAAATATAGGTAAAAATATCATGTATAGATAAAGAGATACTTTGTCTACTCACTTTTTCTGCAGCCAGTTAATATTTTTATCTTTTATATTCTAGGCTCTATTAGTATTATATAACATTAATACAAATTAAATGATTACAGTCCTATATATTTGCAATTTTGAAATTGCAAGTGATTAAATGTTAACTTTTTGACTTTTAAAAAAAATTCTATGATGGGTTTCTATAAAGTTTCATTGCAACTATAGTTTGGGGAGTTTGTGAGGGTGTGTGTGTTTGTGTAAGTGTGCATGCATGCGTGCAACATACATACATAGATCTGCATTTTTTTGATGTTTTCTTCAAAATTTTATTGGCCTGGCCACGGCCAAAGCTATTACTATTACAACCTAGAATGGGAAACTTTTTCAAGTTGCTTAATACCTTTGGTTCCTTTCTACAGAAACAGAACCATCTGGGCTTTGGAATGTCCTTGATGGAAAAAGATTTATGGTATATATCTAAGGCAACACAGCATAGAATTGTCAAGGTTCAGAAACACTGATCTGGGGGTCATACATGTATAGGTGAAACTCAAAAAAATAGAATATCATGCAAAAGTTCATTTATTTCAGTAATGCAACTTAAAAGGTGAAACTAATACAGTAATACCTCGTCTTACAAATGCCTCGTCATACAAACTTTTTGAGATACAAACCCGGGGTTTAAGATTTTTTTGCCTCTTCTTACAAACTATTTTCATCTTACAAACCCACCATTGCTGCTGGGATGCCCCACCTCCAGACTTCTATTGCCAGCGAAGCACCCGTTTCTGCGCTGCTGGGATTCCCTAAGGCTCCCCTCCATGGGAAACCCCACCTCTGGACTTCCATGTTTTTGTGATGCTGCAGGGGAATCCCAGCAGTGCAAAAATGGGCGCTTCGCTGGCAATGGAAGTCCGGAGGTGGGGTTTCCCAGCGAGGGGAGCCTCAGTGAAATCGCAGCATTGCAAAAACAGAGAGGTCCAGAGGTGGGGTATCGAGGACATCAGTGTTTTTGCGATGCTGCGATTTCACTGATGCTCCCTTCACTGGGAAACCCCACCTCTGGACTTCCGTTGCCAGTGAAGCGCTAGTTTTTGTGATGCTGGGATTCCCCTGCAGCATCGCAAAAACACAGAAGTCTGGAGGTGGGGTTTCTCATGGAGGGGAGCCTCAGGGGAATCCCATCAGCACAAAAATGGGTGCTCCGGCTGGCAAAAGCGGTGAATTTTGGGCTTGCACACATTAATTGCTTTTCCATTGATTCCTATGGGAAACATTGTTTCGTCTTACAAACTTTTCACCTTAAGAACCTCATCCCGGAACCAATTAAGTTTGTAAGACAAGGTATCACTGTATATGATAAAGACTCATTACATGAAAAGCAATATAGTTCATCACGCAATTTGTCATAATTGTGATGATTATGGGGTACAGCTCATGAAAACCACAAATATTACATGCAATCAATAAAAAAAGGATTTGTACATAGAATAATATTGGACCTCTGAAAAATATAAGCATGCGTATGCACACAGCACTTTATTTTGTTTGTTTGTTTATTTATTTAATTATTTAATTATTTATTTGATTTATATGCTGCCCCTCTCCGAGGACTTTGGGTCCCCTTTGCAGTAATTACTGCCTCAATGCGGTGTGACATGGAAACTATCAGAATGTGGCACTGTTGAAGTGTTATGGAAGACCCAGGTGCTTCAATAACAGCCTTCAGCTCTTCTGCATTGTTCAGTCTCATGTCTCTCTTTCTCTTGACAATGGCCCATAGATTCTCTAAGGGGTTCAGGTCAAGCAGGTTTGCTGGCCAATCAAGCACACTAATCCCATGGTCATTGAACCAGATTTTGGTGCTTTTGGCAGTGCGGGCAGGTGCCAAGTCCTGTTGGAAAATGAAGTCAGCATCAGCATAAAGCTCATCTGTGAAAGGAAGCATGAAGTGCTCCAAAACCTCTAGTAGACAGCTGCATTGACCCTGGACTTAATGAAGCAGGGTGAAACAACACCAGATGACATGGCTCCCCAAATCAACACAGACTGTGGAAACTTCACACTGGACTTCAAGCATCTTGCTCTGTGTGCCTCTCCATTCTTCCTTCATACTCTGGGTCCTCGGTTTCCAAATGAGATTCAAAAGTTGCTCTCCTCAGAAAAGAGGACTTTGAACCAGTGAGTAACAGACCAGGTGTTATATCTGCTCAGTTACAGCCTCAGATTAGAGCCGGGCGATAGGCGTCCCTATCCAGGGTGCTGATTGGCCGCCAGCCCGTAGTTACAATGTAAGCGGGAAGTTTCTCTCTGCGGGGATTGGGTGCTGCCTCAGGCAGCTTGTTATATATAAGCCTGTGTGTATGTTATTGCTTAAGTCTGTACCTGCCAGGCCTGGCATGAGTTCTGTAATAAACTTCTGAGTTAACTGTGGCCTCTATTACATTGGCGACGAGGTAGCGAGCCTATGCGGAAGATTGACAGTTGTGACAGTAAGTCAGGATGTCTGTGCATTTAACATTCCCCCCCTTTGATCCTCAAGGGGAAACGTGGGACTCCTATGTCGCCCGTTTTGATTGTTTCCTGATCTCAAATGGATACCAGGACATTTTGGGGGATAGGAAGAGGTCCTATTTCTTGGGGTTTTGTGGCCCCGATATGTTTGAAACAGCTCGTGCCCTGTTTGCCCCAGTTTCCATCCATGATGTGTCTTGGGAGGATTTCTTGAAAACGTTACAAGATCATTATGCCCCTGCCCCTTCGAGGTGTGCTCGTCGCTACACTTTTTATCAGCGAAATCAAGCCGAAGGGGAGTCTATTAATGACTTTCTGGCTGCTCTCCGTAGAGCGGCGTTATATTGTGAGTTTGGGGACCTTAATGACTACCTTTTGGATAGACTAGTTTTCGGAGTCAGAGACGGTCGCCTCAAGCGGCGCCTCTTGGCAATCCGGGATTTAACCTTTCAAGCTGTGGTGGCGGAGGCTCGTGCTTTCGAGTTATCTACACAATCTTTGGCTTCTATGGACAGCTCAGTTAATGTCACGCAAAAGGCAGCCACTGTTTTGGAAAAACCCAAGCTGGCCCCGGAGGAGGTGGGCGATTTAGGGGGCGAAGGAGATGAGGAGGTCTGCAGATTGGCTACTAATCGGGCTAGAGAAGCACCGACGGGACGTCCTCGTCCTCCTTTGTCACCATGCCGTGGTTGTGGGGGGGGGTCATTATCGTTCAAATTGCCTGTCCCGAGATGTGGCATGTTGGCGATGTGGTGCCAAAGGTCACATTGCCAGAGTTTGCCGTTCTCGTAGATCCCCGGCTGCCCCGTTCCGGGAGCAGCGTGAGTTTTCTGGCTTCAATTCTCGGGGACAAAGAAGATTTTCCCCCGCTAGAAGAGATGACTGCAACGCGGTGTACAGCTGCCCTCGTCCGGTTTCTTCTTATGTCAGGAGGACCGCCGGCTCGGCTGAGAAAATTTCTGTGGTGGTTCAATTGGGGGGTTCTCGTTGTAACATGCAGGTAGACACCGGTTCTGCTCATTCCTTAATTTCTTGGGCCACCCTCAAGCGTTGTTTCCCTGCATGGAGGAAGAGTCGCCTGCTGCCCTGCGCTTTGAGCCTGAGGGATTACCAAGGAGCTGCAATCCCTATCATCGGAGAAGGCCGTTTTGCAGTCCGCTTTAAGACTTTTGCCGGTAGACTGCCTCTCGTAGTGGTGGATGGACCCTTTGCTAGCCTGCTCGGACTGGACTGGTTCTCTTCTCTGGGACTCTCTTTGGAGGGGGTTAATGCAACTGTGGGGGAGTCGGGATTTGAACAGCTGGCACGGGAGTTCCCTGCCGTTTTTGACAGTAATTTGGGTCGTTATACTGGCACCCCCATCTCGTTCAATTTAGATCCTAAAGTCCCAGCAGTTCGCTTAAAGGCCCGCCGTGTCCCTATTCCCCTCCGTCCTAAGGTAGATGCAGAGTTGGACAGATTAATTGCCCAGGGGGTTTTAGAGCCGGTAGATCAGGCTGCGTGGGAGACCCCTGTGGTGATTGCTTTCAAGGGGGATGGGGGAATCAGATTGTGTGGGGATTATAAGTGCTCTGTGAATCGTGCATTGGCCCACCATTCATACCCCTTGCCAGTGGTGCAACAGCTGCTACACACTCTGGGGGAGGGTCGGGTGTTTGCCAAGCTCGACCTATCCTAAGCTTACCAGCAGCTCCCCGTAGACTCTTTGACAGCCGAGGCCCAGGCGATCATCACCCATAGGGGGGTATTTAAATGCCACAGGCTGCAGTTCGGGGTTTCCATCGCCCCAGGCATTTTCCAAGGTTTGATGGAGCGCCTGTTATATGGACTGGAAGGAACTGTGCCGTATTTCGACGATGTTCTGGTGTCGGGGAGTTCCACAGACGAATTAATGGCACGAGTAAGGAAGGTTTTGGCTAAATTCAGGGAGGCTGGGCTTAAACTGAAAGCTAAGAAATGCGTGTTTGGTGTGCCCCAGGTCGAGTTTCTAGGTTTCACGGTGGATGGACAGGGAATACACCCGACCCCTGAAAAGATTCGTGCCATCAGGGATGCCCCCAGGCCACAATCCAAGGGGGAGCTCCAGGCGTTCCTGGGTTTACTAAATTTTTATGCGGTCTTCATCCCGCATAAGGCATCGGTGGCTGAGCCTTTACACAGACTTCTCGACAAGCAGTCCCCTTGGCATTGGGGAAAGAGGGAGGAAGCCGCGTTCTTGGGGGTTAAGGAGTTACTCACTTCTAATAACATCCTGGCTCAATACTCACCTGGGTTGCCCCTGGTACTCACCTGCGACGCTTCTCAATATGGGGTGGGCGCAGTCTTAAGCCACAGACTGCCAAATGGTACAGAGGCTCCCCTGGCTTTCTTCTCCCGCACGCTGGCTAAAGCGGAACGTAATTACGGCCACATCGACAAGGAGGCGCTGGCTCTGATTGCTGGAGTCCGAAGGTTCCACGAGTACCTGTATGGCCGTCACTTCGAACTGGTGACAGACCACCAGCCGTTATTGGGATTATTGTCTGGGTCCCGTCAAAGCCCTGTAGTAATATCCCCCAGGATGTCATGATGGATCGTTTTCCTTGCAAACTATAATTACACTTTATTATACAAACCTGGGCGCCATATATCTCATGCAGATGCCCTTAGCAGATGCCCCCTGGCCGAAGTTTTAGTGGATCCCGCACCTGCATGTTCAGTCTTTGCGTTGTCAGAAGGAGGTCTTATTTTATCTGCAGCCGAGGTAGCTTGGGAAACCGGGCGGGATTTCATCTTGTCCCAAGTAAGGCAATGGGTGTTAAGGGGGTGGCCTGTCTCAGCCCCTGCCGAGGAGTATGTGCCTTTCTTCAGGTGTCGAAACGAGTTCTCCGTGGAAAGAGGAATTCTGCTGAGAGGTTGCAGGGTGGTAATTCCGAGTAGGCAGCGCAGCCAGGTATTAGCTCTCTTGCATGATGGCCATCCAGGCATTGTGCGCATGAAAAGCCTGGCGAGGGATTACGTGTGGTGGCCGGGGCTGGATAAGGGGGTAGAGCAAAGAGTGGCAGAGTGTAGGACATGCCAAGAGCTCCGGCCTTTCCCTCCCCGGGGGGAGCCATTGGCATGGGAGCCTCCTGTGGGCCCCTGGGCCCGGATACATATTGATTTGGCCGGCCCCTTCATGGGGCAATCCTTCCTGGTAATTGTGGACGCACACTCTAAGTGGGTGGAGGTGGTGCACCTAAAATCCACACAGTCACAAACGATTATAGAGGCATTGATGACAGTATTTGCCACACAGGGTTTCCCAGACCTCCTGGTTTCGGACAACGGCCCGCAATTCACATCGGTACTGTTCGAGTCGTTCTTGGCATCGGTGGGCATCCGCCACGCGCTGACCTCGCCTTGGCATCCGGCCAGTAATGGCCAGGCGGAACGGGCCGTTAGGTCAGTCAAGGAGTCTTTGAAGAAGATGACTGGGGGTTCATGGCAGAAAAGGTTGGCAGATTTGTTATTAGCACAGCACACTACTCCCTGTGTGGCCACTGGCAAGACCCCTGCAGAACTATTAATGGGTCGCAAACTTCGAATAGTTCTAGATAGGCTTCATCCGTGGTATTTACAGTCGGTGCCTTGGCCAGAAACCCCGGTCAGGAAGGTGAAAGTGGGAGACAGGGTGTTTGCGCGCTCATATTCAGGAGAGCAGAATTGGGCAGAAGGAAAAGTAAGCAGGGAGCTGGGTCCCAGGTCATTTGAGGTCATGTTAAGGGATGGCCGAGTGTGGAGGAGACATTTGGACCAGATTCGGTTAGACAAGGGAATGAATACTGGCGAGGAAAGGGGTCAAGGCCACCCCGGGAATGTTATGGAGGAAACCCTAAACCGGGGCGGAAACAATGTGGGAACTGACAGCTCGGAAGAAGCCTCGCCGTTTGTAAGCGAGGGAAGCAGAGAGGCGAGTCCAGAGACCAGGGAGGAACAAGAAATAGAGCCACGGAGATCTGGACGTCTGTGTAAGAGACCGGAATATTTGAAAGATTACGTATGTGCTAACGAAAGGGATAGGAGTGTTATATCTGCTCAGTTACAGCCGCAGATTAGAGCCGGGCGATAGGCGTCCCTATCCAGGGTGCTGATTGGCCGCCAGCCCGTAGTTACAATGTAAGCGGGAAGTTTCTCTCTGCGGGGATTGGGTGCTGCCTCAGGCAGCTTGTTATATATAAGCCTGTGTGTATGTTATTGCTTAAGTCTGTACCTGCCAGGCCTGGCACGAGTTCTGTAATAAACTTCTGAGTTAACTGTGGCCTCTATTACACCAGGTCTGTTTTTCTCTAGCCCAGGTAAGACGCTTCTGACATTGTTTGTTGTTCAGGAGCGGCTTGGCAAGAGGAATACGACATTTGAACCCCATGTGCAGGATCTCTCTGTGTGTGGTGGCTCTTGATGCACTGACACCAGCCTCAGTCCACTCCATTTGAAAGTTCCCCAACATTTTTGAATGGTCTTTTCCTGACAATTCTCTCCAGGCTGTGTTCATTCCTGCTACTTGTGCACCTTTTTCTTCCACACTTTCCCCTTCCACATAACTTTCTATTAATGTTTTTTGATACAGCATTTTGAGAACATCCAAATTTGTTTGCAAATACCTTTTGAGGCTTTCCCTTCTTATGGAGGATGTCAATGATGGTTTTCTGCACAACTGTCAGGTCAGCAGTCTTTCCCATGATTGTGATTTCTACTGAACCAGACTGAGAGACCATTTAAAGGTTAAGGCACCCTTTGCAGATGTTATAGCTTAATTAGCTGATTAGAGTGGGACACTTTGAGGCTGGAATATTGCATCTTTTCACAATATTCTAATTTTCTGAGATTGTGGATTTGGGGTTGGATCTTACTTTATAATGGATTACCTTGCCTGACTCCATTAACCACCTCCAGAATGACATGCCCCCATCAGGGCCCAAGGCCAAATGGCAGAACCAGGTCTTCAGGGCCTTTCAGAAGGTCAAAAAGGTAGATGTTCCAGATGGCAGGAGCCATGGCAGAAAAGTCTTCTTCTTCTGGACCCTACAAACTGGAATTCCTTGACTAACAGGGTCCACAGCATGTCCTTTCTGCCAGTGCTGGTGGAGTGGGCCAAATCCCATTGGCATGAAATGGCTCCTCATATAGCGTATATATCTAGTAGTACTCACATATATAATGGAAATGTATGTTTCTACAGAAAAATATTGAGTTATATTCTTTTTCTTATGTACTAAAACCTATATGTGCACGGCATATAAGAAATAAAGATGTAAAAATAGTCAGAATCTTCATATTTTTATAAATAAAAAATGCTTTGGAAGATAAAAACACTTCACAGTCCATCACAATTATTGCTTGCTTTTACTAGACATAGAAATCTTTCAATCTTACAGACTTGACCATTTAACACAGAACAATAGCCTGCAGATGAATTTTGGAAAGTTAATAGGAAGCTTAACTCTCCGTTAGCCCAATAGAAATGAAATGCAGTCTCCCTCCCTTCTACTGATGGAGATCCTTGACTTTTTCTTAAGAAGGGGTAATTACCCCTTGATTCATTTTCTTTGACTGGAGCATTTAATAGAACTTATTTTTAACACTGCTCGTATGCAACTCAGGTTAGAGTAAAATGTTTTATCTCCTCCAAGGGAAATCATTTTGAAATAATTTCTCAAGGCCAGCCACTATCAGTAGCACTGTCAAAACCTCATTATTACGGACTTCATGTTTTGAAATTTATTCAGCACCTTTCCAAAAAATGGCCTTAGGAAGCCTCTGCGGGACCAGGTATTCTTCCCAGAATTTATATGAAAGCATGAATAGAAATTAGGCACAGCCAGATAGGATTCGAATGAAAACAATCAGAAAAGACAGACACTAACTTCATGACAGGTCAAAAGTGAGTAATAGCTGAATGCACCACTGAACAAACTAAAATTACAATTAAATTACCATGCCAGGAACTTAAGGCTGCTGTTGGGAGATCACTTTATCTAACTTTGACTACTGTATCTGGGCATCATACAGATAAAGCAACATGCTTAATAGGATAAATGCACACACATGCACTATAAAGGAAACATGCTGGGTAAAACATGAGCACCGAAGCTGTAAACCAAACCAGTGCATATGAATTTGAACAAGATGATAGAGACAACAGACATAGAAAACATATAATCATTTCACAGATGTTCAGAATTTGATTAACCATCAAGCTATCTAATCAAGCCATCTCACCATCAATACTTTCACTACAGTGGAATAGCTAGCAGTTTTTATTTATATGCTGTAGTTTACTATTGCCCTTGTAGCGACTTATTTGAAACCTTGCTTTTGTCCTTACTGTAATAGGCAAGGTATCTAACAATAAGAACAAGAAGTTAATCAGCATTAAGGCTCCAATTTTGTATTGGAGGTTTAGGAAGAACCCTGTGTAAATCTTTCCTGTTGTAATGGAAGAGTAGGACTAAGCTATCCACTGACTTTTTTTTTTGTTCTCCAAAGTTTTACAACTTAACTTTGGTTTTGCAGCAGTGATGTAGCATGATTGTTGTGTTAACATTTCAACTGTAGTAAATTATCTTCATGTGTGCTGCCACAAGCTTCATTAAAAATAATCTTGTAAAGTAAACTATTACACTTATCTTGGAATAGCAGTGGAAAAATTAAAGTGCATGGCTGAAGGAAGTGCTCGCCTGAGGCATGATGTGCTTTAACTTCTACTCAGAGCCCTATTGTTGCACGAAATAAGACAGAGGCTGCTATATGCTATTAAAAGCTGAAAAATGCAAGATTATATGAAAATGTGCACTTTTATCAAAGCTCTTTGTCCTCTTTTGAAATTTCTTGACTATTCTGCCCAGTAGTAGGTTGTAAATCCCATTGCTAGTGGTTTGCTCATGCATGAATGATGCTTCTGCAGGAGCAACCCACCACTGGTACTGCCGAAACAGGAAATTTCAAAATCACTTTGAAATGTCCTTCTAGATAAATTCAATAGCAGCTAGGAGATAGGTAGGTGTGGCTAAACTTTGTATTGTAAGGTTTTTCCCCAAAAAATACAATGGAGATTTCAATATCAAGTAACTTAAGACAAAAAAAAGTTATTATGTAACAAATATCTCAATGTATATCATCTGTTTGCCGGAGAGGCGGAGTAACGACACGGACACCAGAGCTGGATTTAAAACTGGGTCATTTTTATTAAAATAATTTTTCATAATTTATTAATTAAATTAGCATAATTAACGACATTAACTATGACCCTAACACGGACCCGCAGGGTCAAACAATTCCTTCCGGGGCAGAAAATGACATAGAATAAACTTCCGGGGCAACATATGGGCGTAGCTCCATGCTAGTCCAGGTGAGGGACCCCTCCCTCACCTGAGACCATGCCATGCACTTGCATGTGGGAGTCCCGCCGGCTAACCCCTATCAGGGGAATTAAATGTGCGGGACCCAAAGACAGGTTCCCCCAATTGCTCAGGTCGCTTCCACCACAAGCCTTTGAAGCGAACCTGTCAATCATCCCCAAAGATGCCCAACGGAGAACACGCAGTTGCTAAACCACCACCCAGTTTTCCACCCCTAACCTGCCTACCCAAATGACCAAAGGTAAGCCAATCAAACTAAACAGGGTGCAAGCACCCCCTAACTGCTTTGTCCGTCTCCACAGTGTGGAATAGGCGAAAAAACAGTCAAGGGCCTGACCGCCAAAAATTCCTATTCGGCCCCCTAGGGCGACCCCAAAACAGCACACTGAAAGATAGGGAGGGCAGGTGGGTGTCTGCTCTGCGCAACGAGTCCGGGCGAAAAGGAGGAACTTCGGGCCTGCACACCCTTTTATAGGGCGAGCAGGCCCCACCCGGACACGTCACTGATCAGGCCACCCTGGCCTGATCATCGGCTGAAATCTTGTGAAATCTCGCGAGATTTTGGCCGAAATTTTAAAGATGGCGGCTACGCCATGTGCCCGGTCTCCCTAGCCCTCCTGCAAATGGCGCCGGTGGGTAAGTCCCACCGTCGCTATTTCATTTCTTCAGTTTTGCAATTCTGAATTTAAATCTGAATGGAAAAGCAAGTAGTTATAATACTCATGACACCAATGTCCTAAAATATAATTAATATTGATAGAATATACACTGTTTATTTTTATTTACAATATTCTAAGATACTGAAATAGCAGATATCAAGTATATGCAATATTAATATTATTATATTGAAATAATATGATGTATCATAACTTACAATAAAAAGAAAAAAATGCAGTTAGTCCTTGGCTTATGACTACCATTGAGCCCAACATTTCTATTGCTAATAGAAATAGTTGTTAATTAAATTTTGCCTCATTCTTCAACCTTTCTTTCCCCAGTTATTAAATGAATCACTGCAGTTGTTAAATTAATAACATAGTTATTAAGTGAATCTGGCTTCCCCATTGACTTTGCTCATCAGAAGGTCACAAAAGGTGATCACATGACCTCGGGACACAGCAACCAACATAAATCTGAACCAGCTGCCAAGCAATGAAGCATTGTTCAACTTTTATTTTATTTTTTTTCTTTTTCTGTGTGAGTTTATTGTTTGTATTTTGTGTTTAAATAAAGTTTTTTTTAAAAAGAAATTTTGGTCACGTGACCATGGAGCTGCTACAACAATTGTAAGTGTGAAAAAAAGTCATGCTACTTTTTTCTGTGCTGTTATATTTTCAAAGTCACTAAATGAATTGTTGTAACTTGAGAACTATCTGCACTGCTCACCCTTCTCCTCTCTGGTTTGTTTAATTATTTGACTTGTTTAGTTACCTGGAGACTGTAAGGAGCTAAGTACATGTTACAATTTCAAATTTTTAATGTTTAAAAGGCCTATTTCTCTTCGGAAACAAAAAAAATATGATGAGGTTTTTACACTTACCTTACTGGGTAAACCAGTTAGGAGTCATTGCCAGATGAGTTAATTCTATGAGTCTTCAGAGAGGGGCAGCATACAAATCTAATAAATAATAATAATACTTCATTGTAAAACTACATAAGCAGAATCTACAGTACATTTCTCCCTCCTTTCCCCTTTACACCCCAAAAACTAAGAGGGTCTCTTCTTGCCACACCCACTATGTGCCTATGGGTTGTTGTTGTTATTGTTGTTATTGTTGTTATTGTTGTTATTGTTGTTATTGTTGTTATTGTTGTTATTGTTGTTATTGTTGTTATTGTTGTTATTGTTGTTGTTGTTGTTGTTATTATTATTATTATTATTATTATTATTATTATTATTATTAGATTTGTATGCTGCCCCTCTCCGTAGACTTGGGGCGGCTCACAGCAATAATAAAACAATGTACAACAAATCTAATATTTAAGAGTAACTAAAAACCCCTTATTTAAAAAGCAAGGCATACACACAAACATACCATGTATAAACTATATAGACCTGGGGGAGATGTCTCAGTTCCCCCATACCTGATGGCAGAGGTGGGTTTTAAGGAGTTTACAAAAGGCAAGGAGGGTGGGGGCAATCCTAATCTCTGGGGGGAGCCAGTTCCAGAGGATTGGGGCCGCCACAGAGAAGGCTCTACCCTTGGATCCTGCCAGACGACATTGTTTAGTTGACGGGACCCGGAGAAGGCCAACTCTGTGGGACCTAACTGGTCGCTGGGATTCGTCCCACAGGATTCGTGTTGTCCCTTATCTGACCTTTCTCTCAGTAATATCAGTCTCTCAAGGTCTTTCTCACATTCTGTTACAATTGGGCAGGGACTGTTCTTAGATGGACTATTTCCAGCCAAGAAAACATTTCTTTGCTTAAAACTGCCTCTCCCTGGGTGATATTTGCCCAAATGTGGGGTTTTCAAAAACACTAATTTCAGGATGAAAGGGAGAATGGAAGCTGTGAAATGAAGGTGAGCCCGGGGAGCTTCTGTCATTCTTCTGCTGCTGTTTTGGATTATTATGACAGCCTCCTACGCCAATCAAGGTGTTTCTCAACTCTTTATTGGCATAAATTCCATCTCTATTTGTGTTGGCATTGTGAATTAAAAACTTGTCCAGCTTATGTTTTTGCATTTCTAGAAGAGTCTCTCATTTTGAACCATTTTTTAAGCTTTTGTCCTTTGAAATTGAAAAAAAGAGTGCTCCATCATATAATTGGGGATAATAGTGCTTTGCTGCCTGTAAGAAAACTGTTCTCTTCAAAGTTCCCTTAATCTTTACTGTCCTTTATTTCTGAAATGGGATGTCACCTTAAGAAAGATCAAGCATCTTCAGATTTATATTATGAATAAAACAACCAGTCAGTGCCTAGACGTCCTGTATGCTAACTGTGAATTTCACAGTTGATGGACTAGACTAAAAGTTAATGATGTGCAGCATGAATACTTCATGACAATCAGTGGAAATGTTTAAGTGAAATAGTTCACTGAACTTCTCCGCTTCTTTATTCTGCATTTGAATCTATCAATGCATTGTTCCTGGGACCTTGCTTAGGAGGTTTCTTTTCCTGGACAGATTCTTTCAGATTAAGAATCTCTGCAGTAATGGCCATGTAATGTTAGTAGTTATTTTTCCAAAAGTTTGGTGTGACAGTGACATTAGCAAGTGGCACAGGAAAAATAATGAAGCGAGTCATAACTGTGCAATATGAGATAGCCTCTTCAAGACTTCTTGCTTGGAATCTAAGCAGCTGTAGTCAACTGCCAGGTTTCAAGGACATATCTTTTCCAGAAACATTGATCCACAGCAAGTCTACCAGATTTTTAATTAATATTTTAAATACATTATGTTGTCTAGTTCTTTCCATTCCTATGCTAAAATAGTCTTCTTTTTAATAAAGGATAAAAAATGACTTTATAAAGCTAATAAGTAATCTCATCAATTAAAGAAAAATTCTTTGCCTTCTTTCTTGTAGAATAAAATTAATCAAAACATACCTGGTTTATTCACCTCTTCCTATAAAGCAACCTCATTCTCAAAATATGGGCTCTTTGTTGCGAGAACATCATCCATGCATTTAAAAAAATGACTGTTGTAATGAGGAGGGGATGGAGTTATGTGTTACACTAAGTCATAATGCTGGTTCAGTCAATCTGTTGAATAAACCCACTGGTTTATGGCTTTGAGTAAGCTACAAATAGCCAACTGCAGTTTATTTAGGAAACTGTAGTTAAGCTATTCTTAACTTAACACTATAAGATGCAAAAAACATAATTGTCATTTAGCCAGTTGCAACAAGTTCCTGACATGCTGTTTAATTCTTTTATTGCCTTGTTTTTGCATTGTAATATTTTTAACCCTTGTTAGCTACCCAGTAATAGGCTTCCACTTCTATATCATTCCAGGCTGTCTTAGAACAACCACTGTAGATTTGCTACCAATACATGGTGGGAAAATAGCTATAATTTTTTCCTTATGGTTTATTTATGATATTTATAATCTGCTGTGGAAAAAAATTATAACCTTTAACTAAGCCCATATAACTTCTGCAGCTATAATGCTAGCTAAAATAAACCATCTCCTAAAATTATTTCTCTCACCTCCCAATAGTAGCTTAGTTAATAAACTATAAGATTAATTCATGCCTAAGAGAGCTTAATTTTTTTTTAAAAAAATGTTTATTGTAGTAATATATTGAGGACCCAAAAAGATTAATGAAAGATTTTAGGATGTTATAATTTCAACAGCATCCATACTTTCAATAAGAATAAAAAAATCACCTGTTTTATATTGAATTAAATCAAGGAATTGTTTAAGCTCAATTTAACCCTCCATCATTGTCAGCAGGATATTTATTTGAATCGCATCTTTGTTTTTACAAAAACTGTAACTCAAGGCAACAAGCATATCCAACACAACATCCTCCTACATTTCCCACAACAAACAACATACTTAGGTAGATTGGGCTAAGAGTAACCAGCCCAAAGTCACCCAGCTAGCTTTCATGGATATTTTGTTAACCCCCTTATATAACTTTCTATTCATTGCACTTACAGAATAGGTTTTGGTTCCAGAACTGATATGTTCTCTGAGGCTCTCTCCTCTTCTCCAAGTCTCATAGGTGAATACAGTGATTACCACTTTTTCATCTGGGTCACTACCACAACATTTGAGATTCTCTTCTACTTACTTGCTAAAGTTTCCCAGTTTTCTAGAGGACAACATGAAAATTTTGTGGCAAAACTGAATGATTTTGGCTCTTTTCACTGTTTAACTCCATTTCAGATCCAAAATATTCAAACTCAACATTATTTTTTCTGCATCTATCTGCTTCTTATCCTTTTGTGTTTGACATTTCTAGTTTTTCTCTGCCCCATTGTACCTCTATCAGATTTTGAAAGTTCTCTGTCCAATCTTTTATTTTCTGTTAGTTAAAAACTTTAGCCATTAAGAAGATAAATCCTTTGGGACTCTTGTAATGATCGTCCAACAGGATCAGTTCTCCCATTGTCTCAAAAAGTGAACAAAAGACGACAGCACATATTGTCTCCATCCAATATTGGAAGAGTTTTCATAGTATTTCTCTCCATTCATTTAGCTATGGAGAACTACAAATGGGGTCTTGTGCCTGACATTGAGGAAAAATCAGAAATCAGCAAAATCCCTATCTAATAATGAGAAAAAAATAGTGCCAGTGCCAGATATTGTACATCCTTTAGAAAGAAGATGGTCTGTACCACTAAGGACATTCAGATTCAGTAAGTGCCAAGGATTATGACCACCTTAGCAACTGTAACCAAGGCTTCAGTTAGCACTCAAGGTTCCACATATTGTTACCTTTCTCCTGTGGCCAGATCAGACATCCTCTTTCCACACTGAGGTATTTAACCAAAAAATAAATTACATAAGCATTTCTAAAAGCTTATTTATACGTTTAAAAATAATAGAATGTTGGTTGGCTGGCTGGTTTTAAGAAAAATGGTTATATAGCATTATAAAATCACACCCCTAACACTGGTATTTCAAAATCAAGTCAGAGGTAAAATATTGTATACATTTCAATACAATATTGAAAATTTTAGAACCTAAATGAACTGCAGTTTACTGGGAGACAATTTTGATCCCCTCCTCCCCACTGTCACATATTGTTTCATTCTGTTGGTGCATTGTGATTTGTTTGATTCTGTTTTGTTTAATTTTGTAATGTAGCTTTGTTCCTCTTTTACATTTAATTATTGAATTATATTTCAGAACCTTTTTATTAGTTACCTCAAAGAAACTATCAAAAATAGACATTATTATTATTATATTATTATTATTATTATTATAATTATATTTTAAATGCCTTAATGATAGAGATAGAAATGGATACAGATAGCTATTGATAGAGAGAAAAAGAGATTTCAAGCAGGAGCATTATATACTGCTCAAAAAATACTTTGTTCTGTACAAAGTTGAATGTGCACAACAGCATGTGAAATTGATTGTCAATCAGTGTTGCTTCCTAAGTGGAGAGTTTGATTTCACAGAAGTATGATTTACTTGGAGTTATATTGTGTGGTTTAAGGGTTCCCTTTATTTTTTTGAGCAGTGTACTATATAATGGAAAACTCTAAAACCTGATTTTGGCCTGTTCTAATTTTTTTTTAAGCATATCAACTTTATTCACCTTTCTGAGATAGTAGAGAACATTTATTAATGGTACAAAGAAATTGCATAAAGATGAAAGTATCAACGAAATGGTGCATGGGTAAATGTAAATGTTATTTATTTACCTATTATGTTTGAATTCTGGTCCAATCAAATGACTCTTGGTGGTTAAGATAGTAATAAATGGTGTTTTATTACTTAGTGCTACCATATTAGTCCTGGATGGCCTTGAACTACGACATCTATGTTTCGACCTAAGCTTAGTACACGAGATCATCTACCTTAAGGTCCTACATGTTAACGACAACTTTAATATCAATTGCAACAACACTAGGGCTATCAATAGATACAAACTAAATATAATCTGCTCTAATCTTGATTGCAGAAAATACGACTTCTGCAATAGAGTAGTAAATGTCTGGAACTCTTTACCTGATCCTTTTGTTAGTTTCTCTAACCCCCATACCTTTTACCTTAAACTGTCTACTATGGACATTACATGTTTCTTAAGAGGTCCCTGTACTACTGTACCCATTCGTGTGTACTCATTTTATGTGTTTATGGCTATTTTTATTTTTTATTTATTTTATTTATTCATTTGTCCAATACACAAGTACATAGGAAGAAAATAGACATGCGATAATATAAAAAGGGTGAAAGTGGGCTTAGAGGAGAGGAAATATGACAGGAAGAGAATATATAAGATAGGTGAAAGAAAGGAAAGACAATTGGACAGGGGACGAAAGGCACACCAGTGCACTTATATGTTTAGCTTCTTTATATAAATTTATTTGTGCCATTTTTCATGTGTTCTGTTTCCTTGCATTTGTTGACAAACAAACCAAATAAATAAGAGGATATACACTCGACTTGTAATTTCTCTCAGGGCAGCAGAAAAATGATCTAGTTTTAAGGGGCATAGCCATCACACACTTGTCATGGCCAGATCACTCCCTGTTGAGGCTGGATTTGACAGGCCAATACCCCTCCGCAGGGAGGCAGAACCAATTAGATAGTTCTGCCCCAGGCACCTAATGAACCTGGATGGGTTTAAGAGGGAAGTTGGGAAAATTCCTGACTCGTTTGTCCATAGCCTGGCCGAGTCCCTGGTGTTTGGAGACTGCAGATTGTTCAGAATGCAACCGCGCAAGCCATTATGGATATACCTCAATACACCCATATAACACCAACACTCTGTGAGCTGCACTGTCTACTGATTAGTCTCCAGTCACAAGACTTTCAATCCTGGGCCTAGAAAGTTTAGAACTCAGAGGCCTTAAACAAGATCTAAGTATTGCCCACAAGATCATATGCTGCAACGTCCTGCCTGTCGGTGACTACTTCAGCTTCAACCACAACAACACAGGAGCACACAATAGATTTAAACTTAATATTAACCGCTCCAAACTTGACTGTAAAAAATATGACTTCAGTAACCGAGTTGTCGAAGCGTGGAACTCATTACCGGACTCCATAGTGTCATCCCCCAACCCCCAACACTTTACCCTTGGATTATCCATGGTTAACCTATCCAGATTCCTAAGAGGTCAGTAAGGGGCGAGTACAAGTGCACTAGAGTGCCTTCCATCCCCTGTCCTATTGCTCTCCTATATCTCCTATACCAGTGATGGGCAACCTTTTGAGCTTGGTGTGTCAAAATTCGCCAAAAAACTGAGCATAACTCGGGTGGTGTGTCACCTTGAGAAAAAAACTGGGCGGCATAGAAGTATATATATATATATATAGGTAGGTAGGTAGGTAGGTAGATATATAGGTAGATAGGTAGGTAGGTAGGTAGATAGACAGATAAACAAACAAAAAATAAATATAAATATAAATAAATAATAAATCCCTTCTTTTTTATTAAAAGAAATTAATAATAAAACAAAACCAAACTCTATTACTATTAAAACTAAAACAACCAGCAAATTCAAAAACATAACTATTAATAAAAACAGGTGAGGGTTGGGGGTTTTCTTTCTCTGTTATTATTTAAGTGCTTTTACCATATGCTTTAAATCAGTGATTTTCAACCTTTTTTGAGCCGCGGCACATTTTTTACATTTACAAAATCCTGGGGCACACCACCAACCAAAATGACACAAATCTAATAAATAAATAAATAAATAAATAAATAAATAAATACATACATACATACATACATACATACATACATACATACATACATACATACATACATAAATAGCCCCCTCATATATACAATCCCATGTAACATCCCCTTATAAATACAGTCAATCATCAATCATCCCTCCTGAAATTTATACCACTGTCTCATTTCTGGGTACTTCTCCTGTCCTTCCCCCTTTTCTCTCTCATGTTTCTCATTTCTCTCTCTTCCTCCCTTTTCCCCTCATTCCTTTTCCCTCTCACTTCTCCTCTTTTTCCATCCCTGTCTCTCTCCCCCCCTTATGTGTGTGTGTGTATACACTCGAACCATTTCCAAAACCAGTTGAGGGCTGGGTTTCTTTTTATCTTTTATTCTTTTCAAAAACAGGTGTGGGCTGGGGGGGCTTTCTTATTATTTGGATGCTTTTTACCATATGCTTCAAGAATCACCTCTCTCTCTCTTTTGTTTCTCTCTCCTCTCATTCTCTGCCTCAATCATTTTCTCATTTCTCCTTTTTTCTCCCCTTTTTGTTCTCATTTCTCTCGCTCTCCTTTCCTCTCCCTATCTGTCTTGCTTTCTCTCTCTTGCTATCTTTTTCTCTCTCTTGCTTTCCTTCTCTCTCTCTCTCGTTCTCTCTTATTTTCTTTCTCTCTCTCTCTTGTTCTTTCTCTCTAATGCTTTCTCTCTCTCGTTCTTTCTCTCTCTCTTATTTTCTCTCTCTCTCTCTCATGCTTTCTCTTGTTCTTTTAAAATTTTTTAAAAAGTGTGGGCGCACGCTACTACGCATGCGTGAGTTCTGACATCCATAATTCGCTACCCCTCCTCTCTCTCTTTCTCTCTCCTCCTTCCTCTCTCATCTCTCTTTCCTTTCTCTCATTCCCTCTTTCTCTCTATCCTTTCTATCTCTCACTCTTTCCTTCTCTCCCTCCCTTTGTCTCTCTTTCCTTTCTCTCATTCCCTCTTTCTCTCTATCCTTTCTATCTCTCACTCTTTCCTTCTCTCCCTCCCTTTCTCTCTCTTTCCTTTCTCTCATTCCCTTTCTCTCTATCCTTTCTATCTCTCACTCTTTCCTTCTCTCCCTCCCTTTCTCTCTTTCCTTTCTCTCATTCCCTCTGTCTCCTGGGGCTGACTGCACCTGCCCTGCACCCCCAACCACGGAGGGAAAGCATTTGCCTTTCGGCACCGCCAACCCCCCCTCCACCAGCAGCAAAAGCCTGAACGACGGAGCCAAAAGGCAAACGGTGCATCCCTCCAGAAGCAGCAAAAGCCGCCCTAAGCGGCCGGGCACGCCGTTTGCCTTTCGGCTCCGTCGTTCAGGCTTTTGCTGCTGGTGGAGGGGGGGTTGGCAGTGCCGAAAGGCAAACGGCGCGCCCCGCCGCTTAGGGCGGCTTTTGCTGCTTCTGGAGGGGTGGGCGCCGATGCAGCAAAAGCCTAAGCGGCGGGGTGCACCGTTTGCCTTTCGGCACCGCCAACCCCCCCTCCACCAGCAGCAAAAGCCTGAACAACGGAGCCGAAAGGCAAATGGTGCATCCCACCAGAAGCAGCAAAAGCCTAAGCGGCGGGGCGCGCCGTTTGCCTTTGGCGCCTTCCCCTCCACCAGCAGCAAAAACCTGAACGACGGAGCCGAAAGGCAAACGGTGCATCCCTCCAGAAGCAGCAAAAGCCTAAGCGGCGGGGTGCGCCGTTTGCCTTTGGTACCTTCCCCTCCACCAGCAGCAAAAGCCTGAACGACGGAGCCGAAAGGCAAACGGCGCGCCCCGCCGCTTAGGGCGGCTTTTGCTGCTTCTGGAGGGGTGGGCGCCAATGCAGCAAAAGCCTAAGCGGCGGGGTGCACCGTTTGCCTTTCGGCACCGACAACCCCCCCTCCACCAGCAGTAAAAGCCTGAACGACGGAGCCGAAAGGCAAACGGCGCGCCCCGCCGCTTAGGCTTTTGCTGCTTCTGGGGGGGTGCACCATTTGCCTTTCGGCTCCGTCGTTCAGGCTTTTGCTGCTCGTGGAGGGGGGGGTTGGCGGTGCCGATGCCAAATGCTTTCCCTCCACAGTGGGGGGTGCAAATGGCGCGACGTCTACGCAGGGTTTTTTTTTCAGACTCTCTTTTTTGCGAGCCTAGCATGATTTTTTTAAATTACAAATTAATAATAACCCCTCATCCTTCCCCTCTTCCCCTCCCTCTTTTTCTCCCTCTCTCCCTTTATATTTAACCCTTCCTTCCTCTCTCCCTCTCTCCCTCTCTCCCTCTCTCCCTCTCTTTCACTTTTCTCTTTGGTGAACCCCCCAAACTGTTCAGACTCAAGAAAAAGCTTATCAAGGGGGGTGGGGGGGGTTGTGAAAATCTAGTTATGAGCCACCAAAGGAGGAAGCAAATGGCTCGACGTCCACGCAGGGTTTTTTTTTCACTCTCTTTTTTGCGAGCCCGGCATGATTTTTTTAAATTACAAATTAATAACCCGGTAAGGGTTTACCTTTAACAGCTATAAGAGAAACTGCAATTAAGTTATTCAGCCCTCCCCGATGCGATCGACCGAAGGTGAGGAGACACCATGCGCTGCTCATGGAGGGAAAGAAGCGAAGGAGGGGAGGGGAGGTTGGAGTAGATTTCCTGGCGGAGCAATATGGGATGAGCAGTTTAATGTAAGCAAAGTAGGACCCCAGGTAAATAGCCCTGGGAGTGAAATTAAAATTGCAACCGGCGCAATTTTTTAAAAAATTGGTGCAAAACAAAATTAAGGGGAGAGGAAAAATAATAATAATAATTGCAGTTGCTGTACTTGCAGTCGGTGGGAAATTGGAAAGCGGGGAGATTTGCATCTTCACCACTCTAAGCTCCCTGTTTCTCCGGCGGCCGCGTGTCACCTAAAATGGCTCCGCGTGTCAGTGCTGACACGCGTGTCATAGGTTTGCCATCACTGTCCTATACCTTTCTTCTATTCCTATATCTCTTCTTCTATTCTTTCATTGATATGTTCTATTACTATACCTTCTTTTCTATTATTTCTTAGATATATTTTACTATGAGTATCTCCTCTATAACCTTTATCATGTATTTTACTATGTGTATATAGATATATACCCACTAAAACCCTCATTATGTATTGGACTACATAAACAAACAAACAAACAAACAAACAAACAAATAAATAAATAAATACATGCATACGTACGTACGTACGTACATACATACATACATACATAAACAAACAAACAAACACATAAACAAACAAACAAACAATTCAAGGTGTTGGTTATTACCTATAAAGCCCTACATGGCTTAGAACCAGATTATCTCTGGGATCATCTCTTGCCACATTTCTCCCAGAGACCAATAAGATCTAAAAGGGTTGACCTTCTCCAGGTCCCATCAACTAAGCAATGCAGGTTGACGGGGCTGCAGGGGAGGGCATTCTCCATGGCTGCCCTGGCTCTATGGAACCAACTCCCCTCCCACTGAGGTCCGTACTGCTCCCACCCTACTGGTCTTCCGAAAGGCAGTGAAGACCTGGCTTTGTCGGCAGGCCTGGGGGCTGTGAATACTACCATCTGTCATGGTTAAATTGCATTGTTTGGATAGGTATGTATGTTTCATAGGTTGAATTGTTGTGGATTTATAATAGGATTTTTTGTTTTTATTATTTTAATGTGTTTAGTATTAATAGTGACTTCTATTATTATATTATATTGTGGTTTTATATTGTTATAAGCCACCCTGAGTCCCACGAGATTGGGTAGCTTAGAAGTCAAACTAATGAATAATAAATAAATAATCATAATTTATTAAACCTACATGCCCCCTGACATATCTCAATAATATAAAATGAAATCATATGAGGTAAACAATTTAAAGCATTCCTGGGAGGCTACCAAACTAAATAATAACATGAGAAGCCAAGATAATACAACTCAACATAAAAGTATAGATGGTGAATTTGGCAGAATGTTTCTTTTTCAGCCTGATGTCAAAGGGAGACTGTCCAGAGAACTGTGCTGCTATCAAGATTTAAGCAAATTGCAAGTTGATGTGTAACAGAAAAAAAAACTGTATATAAAGCATATGACTGAATATACTGTACCTTAAACTGACATAAGTGTTGGATTTTCTCCGGATGAGATGTCTACTTATGTGATTTAATTGTCAAGCATTTAGAAAGATTGACTTTTAAAATAATCCCAATACATTCTTCTATCTGAATTGCTTTCACCAGCTGCTAAGAGTTTGGCTTGGGAAATGCAAAGCATAATTATTTTTTGACATGGAATGAACTTTTCTCTATTTTATGGAGAAACAAATATTGTTATTTGTGTTCTTCTATCATTTCTAATATATATATATTTCCACCTGGACACCTCTGCCTTCTTGTAAAAAAAATATTATATTTCCAATAGATTGAAACAATTATTTCTAAAACAGTGGTTTGAGAAAAGGAGCAGCATGAAAAATAATATACTTTATATTGCCTGAAAAGCAAAGGAAAGCTATTATTATTCCTTTTACTATTACCTATTAATTGTATATGCCATTTAGTGACCCTGGGCAGTTTATAATTGATGGGGATGGGAATGATGGGGAGTGGGAAGAAGGGCTGAAAACGTAAGAAATTTATTAATAGAGAAAACATGTTAGAATATAGAATATTCTTTATTGGCCAAGTATGATTAGACACACAAGGAATTCATTTCTGCTGCTAATGCCCACACAAATTCACAATAGTTTGGCAAAACCTTCCAAGACATAGTTCTGGGAAAGTTCCTGAATTCATTGAGGCAACCACTTTAATAGTATATCTTGTCCATCATAAGGACTGAGTTCAAAATTACATTCTGCCGTGGGACTGTAGAGCCTGTAGTAACTCTTAAATTCTATCAAGTCAGACAGAATATGTACCAGCAGATTGATACTTTCTCTTGAAACAAGGCTGAGACTCATCATTTTGACATGTATCTGCTGGGCTCCTGAAAACCGATGAATATAGATAAGAAAGAAGTCAGTGAACTCATACTGTATTAGGAAGAGAACATACTGCTTTCCCCCTTTTCAGTATAGAAATGGAGGATGGAAAACCTTTCATAGATTTCTCTATATAATTTTTCATTACAAACTTTATTTTTGTCCCTTTCCTCTATCCTATGCTGTTGACAGGATTTTGCATTGACAGGTTGATTAAACAGAGTGAAAAAAAGGTATTGTTAGACTTTTCCCCTTCCCTCACTGCTATACTTATATAACTAATTTGCTTTGGTTTTTTTTAAACAATGAAACAGCGGATTGCTCTTAGCAGTTTAGTTTAGTTTAGTTTAGTTTAATCAGATTTGTATGCCGCCCCTCTCCGCAGACTCGGGGCGGCTCACAGCAACAGCAATACAAGACAAATCCAATATTAAATTAATTTTAAGAACACCACAAGTTAAAAACCAATCATACACACACACATACACGCAGACAATTTCTTCACCCAGAAACTCCACATAGCCAGAATAAATATGTAATTTAGTTTGGGGTAATATTTTAAATTAACTTTCCAGCTGTGTTTGCAGTAGAAATTTAAAGATAAATATTTTTAAACATCCCAAAACTGTCCTTTGAAATGTGCACTTTATCAACTATAACCTTGCCATTAAGTTCACAAAAGTTTATTAGTGACCCAAACAACCTAACTAAATCATCTAATTATTAAAATTCTTGTTCCCATAGCCTTTAACCAAGTGAAATTGTACATCACAGGGGGAAAAAAATTGAAGCAAAGAACCTTAAATTAGTTAATTTACAGAATGATCCCAAGTCCAGGATCCATGACTCCTGTGGAATTGAAATTTGGAAAAAATTATGAAACATTTAATGACATAAACATTAACATAAAACATTTTCTGACATAATATAAAATGTCATAAAAGATTTCCTGGGCACCTGTATCCCAATTTTTCCAGTGAAGGCAGTAGAATAGAAGCTTTGTCGCTATTGAAGGCATAGTAGAATGTGGTAAGAAAATATTCCATAAAGGATAGCAATAGCAATAGCAATAGCACTTAGATTTATATACCATCCCATACCACTTTATAGCACTCTCTGGGAGGTTGATTATTTGCATATTGCACCCAATAATCTGATCCTCATTTTACTGACCATTGAAGGATGGAAGGCTGAGTTAGCCTTGAGTCCCATTAGGATCAAACTCCTGGCTATGGGTGTTTGTTTGTTTGTTTGTTTGTTTGTTTGTTTGTAGCAAAGACTGCAAGGTTGACACACTTTTTAGAGGATTTTATTTCTAGTTATAGCTACTTATCTCAAGAGGTTTCAGTGACAGGATTGTGCAGACTTGTTGCTTGTTGTTAACATTCTGTGCTAGCAAAGGCAGCAGATGCACCCTGTGACAATGCAGGCAATTCCACAAAGAAGGCAGAATTGGTACAAATCAAATAGCATTCATAGCTTTCCTATGCCTTTTTAGAAGGAGTCAGTGTTCAAACCTGCATGCACTAATTGCTGAAAGATTCAAACCATTCCAATCCTGCCACATTTTAAAATGCAGTTTAAAAACAAGATTACATATTAGACCAATCTGCCTTGAGCATAAATTTACAGTGTTAAGAGAAAAAAAATGCTAGTTGTATAGGCAAGGTATCACAACTGCGAAACATCCCATTAGTATAAGGCAGAGAAAAGTTAAGGCTTGTGACAGGCCATATTGAAAAATAAGTAGAGCTCAGCAATGTTATATTTATCCTGCTACAGGAGGTCTAATAGGCTGGAAGTTTAATGTGATGATAAATCTTATTGACCAACCATTCATGTCCATGCGAGAAAGCCAACTGCATCACTCTATCCTTCAGTATTCTCCATATATCAAAATGATGTTGCAACATTGAACATGTTCATAACAATCCCAGATGCAGCAGAAAAAAAATCATCAAATCTACAAGAATATTCAAAGGAATACAAAGCATTTTGAAGCTACTCGGTTTAATTTGTGCAACTGCTTTGACAGGATGATTCAACTGAAGTCTCATCAAATCAAAGCATTTCTTTAAAGTTGTGCAGAACCCAGTCCCACAGCATATGAACAGTCAATAGAGAAAAATAAATATGAACTCTCTGCTTTATAGCAACATGTCCTAGGTTGATGCAATTCATTTGGAAGGCACTTTTTTGGAAAGTGAATAACACTTTTTGGAATAGAACACCATAGAAATGGTAGCAAATGAATATAGTTCATAGACATTAGAATATAATGTCAGGTATATTTTGGAATTAAATGAAAAGAGAAGCACCAAGTTTCTATTTTTATCAGAGAAATATCACAAACATACTGGAACAATCATTGTATAGTGATTTATCTTGGTAAGCCACTTCCTGAAGTGGAAAATGGGAGGAGGGATTCTGAAGGAAATCTGTTGTTCAACCTTATGGAACATTTCTGTGAAAGAGGAGGTAATATGATGGACTAGAAGATTGATGTGAGGCCCAGCCCAAGAATAATATAAAACAATCAAACCGAAGTTCAGTTCTTTATTTGCATATACCATAGGTACATAGAATCTTGCCAGGTTAAACCACTGGTGGATTCCTACCAGTGCACTAGGAGACTCCGTTCTGGTAGTGGCCACCAGATTGTGCAATTTGCAAGGGGATGCTCGCGCACATGAGATTTCATCAATTTTTTTGCTTCCATGTATGCGAAGAAGCAAAATTGTGCAAGGGATGCATGCATACATAGGCACACCTGAATCAGGAGGATGTGCATGAAGAGCACTGGTATGTGGGTAAGTGCAACCTGCCACTGGGTTAAACTTATATTACTCAAAGCTAATGGCTATACGTTGGAAGCATCTAGAGTCACTATCTTCACTATCTTCTTATTTCAATGATCCAGCTCTAGGCTGGGTTGTCTCTTGTGCTCCTTTCCTGAAACCTGCTGTGTTGTTATAGTCTATCGCATAACCTCCCCCTTTCATAGATCCCTTTCATAACAATTACGCATTGTGTGTTTTGGACAACGTATCCCATTATCCTAACCAGGGTGATTGAGTATGATGGGAGATATAGTACAAAAGACACAGAATATTCATTTTGGGAAGCTTGATATAAAATATGCACGTGGCTTTTGGAATAATTCTGTAGACATATGGATCTTTGCATTCTTAGCTGTATCCATGTGATTTTCAGTATCTCAGTAACATTTTTTTTAATGATAATAACCCATTCCAGGAATGTCTAAAATGTCTTCTATAGTATGTAGCACAATATGGCTACACTACAGAAACTATTTTGGGCATGTTTAGTGTATATTCTACAAGGATATTTCAACATGTTTATATGTATGGAGTTGTGATATGTTTGCCAGTCACTGTATCCTCATTTTGGGCTTGTTAAAACATTCATTCATCGCAATGTGCATTTTGGCTCAGCTATGTTATGGCATGTATTGGCCAAGAAACACACCTGGTCTAGTGTTATTGCCTACTTTATGTTCATTAGCTGCATTTTCATGAACAGTTTGGGGAATGAGTCCTCTTCAGTGCTGAATTTTATAATCCAAAAGCTTCAGTTTGAGAAATGTTTTGTGGCAGCACATGTCATTCTGGCAATTAAAAGCATATAAAGTAGTTTCCAAATAGTGTGCTAAAAGCCCCAGTAAATTTTGTTAAAAAATCACCCTTTGGAAATTGTGTTACTACTAGTGTAAAATCTTGGGACAGATGTTCAGAATCTTACACAGTACAATGAGACTTTTCAAAAATGCTTACCATAATTTCAAGTAACCAATAGTATCCTGTTTTCCCCAAAATAAGACATCCGCTGATAATAAGTCCAATTGGGCTTTTGAGCACATGGCAATAAGGCGAAGCACTTATTGCAAGATTCAAAAAATTATAAGACAGGATCTTATTTTGGGGAAAACATGGCACATATTACATTTAAAAACAGAACACACAATTAATTTCAACCAGAATCTAAAATTAGCAAATTCACATTATGTCTCCACTGACTCCACTCTGCTTGACTGTAGGCAAGACACACTTGTCTTTGTACTCTTCACCTGGTTGCTACCACACACACTTACCATCTGAACCAAATAAGTTTATCTTAGTCTCACCAGACCACAGGACATGGTTCCAGAAATCCATGTCCTTCGTCTACTTGTCTGCAGCACATCATTTGCGAGCTTTCTTTTACATCATCTTTAACCCTGCTGTTCTGTTTCAGTCTGTGCAACACAAAATCGAAGTTTGAGATCCTGTAAAAAATTTTCCCTGCATTTCTGAAACTTGAAATTTTATGACTTTTCATAATTTCAAGGGTTCTCTCTATGAGAATTTTTTTTGGGGGGTGGGGGGCTTAGTTTTTGCCGGGCAAAAAAAGTCACACTTGTACTGTTTACGAGTCTGTGTGACTCACACCAAAAAATCTTTATTTTAAGTGCTTATATTTGCTCAATTTGAAAACTTCTTTCCTTTGGAAACTAGATTGAACATTTTGGCACACAATGAAATGAAAATTGAAATAAAAAAATAATGCTTATTGGTTTATTTTGTTCATAAAAGCCTGCCCACCCCCTTTTTGTGATTTTTTAAAGATAGTTTAGCCTGCAAAATGTGTACAGTTTTACTAAATTTGGTGTGGGATTACTAGTTTGAACATTCCTGATCATAAGAAAAATATAAATGAACTGAAAAAAATGATGCTTATTGGGTTTTTTTAAAATCAGAAATAAAGGCACCCCCCCCCTCCCCGGCTGCTTGCTCTATTTTCACTTTCAATATTTTTTAGGCTCCAAATCCGAAATATGTTTAATATCTTAGGCATTGATTTACTCAATTTAAAATTGCTGATCATCATAAAAATATTTTTGGGGCTGGGATGGGGGGCTAACTTTTTTCTGGGCAAGAAAAACTCGCGTTGAGTCTGTTTCTGGTCGTATACAACCCGGACCAAAAGGATTTTTTTTAGGTACTTAAATTTGGTCTTTTTGAAACCTTTTTTCACTGGAAAACTAATTTGAACATTTCTGAACATAATGATATGAAAATTGAACTGAAAAAAATTGATGCTTATATTTTTATTTTGATCAAAATGCCCCCCTCCCTATTTTTTGAGCATTTTGTGTCAGTTTATATTTTTTTTAGGCTACATATCTCTAAGGAATTTCCCCCCAAAAGTTTTGATATACTAAATTGAACATTCCTGATCATAAGAAAAAGAGAAATGAACTGAAAAAAATGATGCTTATTTGTTTATTTTGGTCACAAAAAGACCATCCCTCTTGGCCTTGCCGTGTGCCATTAATTTTACTTTCTATATAGATTTGGCTAGAAATATTGGGAATATCCTTTTGAAAAGCAAGCACATGATAGCCAGACAACTAATGTTATGAAAGAAATCCATTTTACTAAAAACAAGTATGTAATTTTGAAATTAATAGCATAATTTTATATAAATTGAAATAATTGAACACAGTGGGGGGGACTTTTATGTGCAAAATAAACAAATAAGCATAAATGTTTTCAGTTCAATTTTCATTTCATTATGTTCAGAAATGTTCAAACTGGTAATTCAATGCCAAAGTTGTTGAAAATATTTGGAATTAGGGGCCTAGAAAAATTTATAAAGTGACATGCTTGAAAAAACGGGGGGGGGGAGCACGGCCCTTTTATGAGCAAATTAAACAAATAAGTATAATTTTTTTCAGTTCAATTTTCATATCATTATGTTCAGAAATGTTCAAACTAGTAATTACACACCAAATTTAGTAAAATTGTATGTTGTTTGCAGGCAAAAGTATCTATAAATTGAAAAAAAAAATCACAAAAAGGGGGGGAGCGGGCTTTTATGAGCAAAATAAACCAATAAGCATTATTTTTTAATTTCAATTTTCATTTCATTGTGTGCTGAAATGTTCAGCCTAGTTTCCAAGGGAAAGAAGTTTTCAAATTGACCAAATATAAGCACTTAAAATGAAGAATTTTCGGTTCGAGTCACACAGACTCGAACACAGTACAAGTGTATAGTGGTTTTGAGCAGGGCAGCAGGGTTAAAGCACTCCAGGAGATGAGTTTTAGGATAGATCTGCTTGGGAATATCCACTGGGAATAATCTGGGGAATACCCATAGCTGCATTGAGGACAACAGACTTCCACCAATGAAAGATGTGACATTTTGTCCTGAATTTCCACTCTTCTTTGCTTATTAAATTTGGGGGGGGGGGGTGTTACATAGTGTGAGTGACTTCTGCAACCATTTTGGCTTTCCCAGTTCCTATTTTTTATTAAATAAAACTCTTCAAATGATCATCCTTGAATGAGGGAGAAAAGTGAAAGGACAGGAATCTTTGAGGGTGTATTTCTCAGCTACATAATTTAATTTTATTCATTGAAATAATGCACACTACCGACCTGTAGTTCAGCCTGAAATGCAGATGCCAATCCTCATTTGCTCAGAGTCCCCTAATGATTCTGGGCCAATTACTCTTTATCAGTTCAGGCTATCTCACCCAGTTATTATGAATAGCAAATGTCCATTAATTACAAGAGCCCTGTGTAAGCAGCTTCATATCCAAGACCTCAAACATATTACAGGAATGCTATTCAGTCACACAGCAACTGGACCTAAAAGAAAAGTCAGTAGGATTGCTGGTAGAGCAAAGGCAAGCCCTTGGGTTGAAGTGCCTTCTTGGTGGGGCTGTAACTCCAGCCCCAACCATTCTTATTAACAGGTCTTTACTGAGGCATTATTACCTCAGCAAGATAGTGCAGAAAAAAAGCACATCCAGGATTACTAGCTCTGTTTTATTGTAAGGTAACATTAACAGAAACTTGCAAGACTGAAAATATTTCTCCCTTGTCTCAAAGAGGCTTAAAAAACCAATATCACCAGACTTTCTTGGTCCCCCCCCCCTTGAAAATATTTGCTTCTCATTCAAGAAGCTTCTTCAGGTCTTAAAAAAAAAGAAGGAAAAAAACCCCCAAGAAAATCCAATTGCCTTTTGAAAAAGCACCTTTGGGACAACCATTACCTGGATAATTGAGAATCTCCATGGATATGTCTCCCCTTCTTTCCTTTAACTCTCCGGAAAACGAGGGAGGGTGCCTTCTGAAATGTCCGCTCTCTTGTGGGGCTGAGATGTCTTTCACACATAATCCAGTTCATAGCTCACCCTCATATTCCCCAAGGTCATGCCTATATACCATTACAGGCATACTAGATAGGCTCTGGGGTCAGCACAGTTTATGTTGACCTATTTTCTTCCTGATTCAAGGACTGCCTGGATGAGCCTCTTTGATTTACAGAGCTTTATATACATTCATCTTGTCCTTTTTCTTTTACAGATTTGGAACTTTAATACAATAGGCTTCCCTACCTCAAGGTTTGGCAGACAAACTTCATTTGATCTTTGTGAGAAGCTTAAAGGAGACTTAAATGGGGACTGGCAGATTATCCTTTTATCACTCTAAGAAATAGTAGAATCCTTAGTTCTAATCCTTAAATGAAATATGGCTAAATTTTGAAGTTAATTCAGTGCGTCTGACCTTTTTTCCTTGTGGAAAATGAATCTCTTTTTCCATTTTCCATTTATATGCTAGCATGGCTTTTTTTAAACATAAAGAAGAATATAAATTTAAAGGAACAGATCCTTTGTATAGGCTTCTAATTTGCCCTGTAAATGACAAGGGGAAATGAAGGAGTGGGGATATGTTTGCAAAACTTAAATGATGACCTCTTAATGGCTGGATGTTTTAGGAAGGAATGTGTGGCACCTTCACTGATAAATGTCATTCTTCCTCTCACAACTTTTTCTGGTTCTCTGAGAAGTGCTAAAATGTTTCTTAATAGAAATTCTGATTTTACAACTTTTGGACAGAAATAAGTGGTGAATCTACCCTACTGTTTAGAAAAGGTTAGAAGAGAACCTCATTAAATTTGCAGATGACACCAAGCTGGCAGGAATAGCTAACACACAGGAAAATTGGCTCTCAAGATCCAGATGGATCTCGACAGACTTGAATACTTGGCCCTATTTAATAAAATTAAATTCAAAGTAGAGAAATGTACAATTGTACACTTAAATGTACAGGTACGGATTAGATGAAACCTGGCTCAATAGCGAGATCTTGGAGTCCTAGTGGACAATCAAATATGAGTATGCTGTAGCTGCCAAAAAAGCCAAAGCAGTCCTAGGCTGCATTAACAGAGTATAATGTCCTGGTAAGATCGCACTTGGAATATTGAACCTAATTTTGGTTGCTATGATATAAAGAAACTGTTGAAACTCTAGAAAATATTCAGAGAAGACAAATAAAGATGATGAGGCGACTGGAGGGTAAAACATATGAAGAACAGTTGCAAGAATTGGGTATGTCTAGTTTAATAAAAAGGAGTAGTGGTGACATGATATCAGTATTCAAATATTTGAGGGACTGTCATGAAGAAGAGAGGGACAACCTATTTTCAAAAGCACCAGAAGACAAGACAAGAAACAATGGATACAAAATAATCAAGGAGACAAGCAACCTAGAATAGGGGTCTGCAACCTTAAACATTCAAAGAGCCATTTGGACCCATTTCTCATAGGAAAGAAAACAGCAGGAGCCACAAAAACTGGGTGGGCATCAGGTGGGTTCTACTTACCTTCCTTACTGGTTCGCAATGCATCAAAAGTGTGACTTGCCTCTGGACGTTGTGGGTGCTCCAACACTGGATGTTTTTAAGAAGAGATGGGACAACCATTTGTTTGAAATGGTGTAGGTTTTCTTCTTGAGCAGAGCTTTGGACTAGGAGACCTCCAAAATTCTTTCCAACTCTATTATGGTAAATTTCTTACACAGTCCAAGTCAAGAAAGTATCCTAATACTGATGAAAAGTGGGTGTTACTAGAGCACTGGTTTTGTTTGGAAGTTGCTTCCACACAATATACACAGTAACCATATTACATGGCATAATTCTTAAAGGCTCCCTTGGAAGAGTTTATATCTATCTTTCATATACATCAGTGTATTTTCTACTTTGTTCCTTTGGTATATGCATAGAGGCCAGTAAGGGGCGTACATAAGTGCACTGATGTGCCTATCGTCCCCTTTCCAATTCTCTTTCCTTACCCCTTTTATCTTATATATTCTCTCCTCTATATATATTCTCTTCCTATCCACTTCTCTTCTTTTTTACTTCCTATCTTTATATATATTACCTAATGTCTATTCCCTCTCATATGTATTGTATATTGGACAAAGAATAAATAAAATAAAATAAATATATGGCAGGCAATTAAGCATGCTATCTGGAAGAGGGCATAAGCTCTCTATACCCCTGCCTTTTGGTAGGCAAAACTCCATGAGCAATGCCGAGGAACTATTGTAGGCATGTAGAACATGCAATTCACATCTTAAAGAGAACTACTTGTGCACATATATACATTAATCCTTTCAAGTTTTTGCAGTGTTCTCTTCCTTTCATACATCCGTGCTGAATTGTCATTGTCATTTAGAGGGCAAATTAAGCTGAATATAGTCACATAGAATGTTTGATATTGGCAGAGGTTTACATAAAAAGAAGCTGGAGCCGGACCATTCTAGGTTTCACAAAAGTAAGCCATAAGTAGCTTTTAAAAGAAGAGCAATAGTGCATTTGTGGTCCAGATATTAATTGGTTTTGCTCATAGTATTATTGCATAGAATCAAGTAAAGATGAACGTTTAGCCAAGAAACACTGCATATCTATATTTTCTGGTGTTATGCAGGAATGCTAAAAGAAATGTTTTTAAAATGTTATGCAAAAGATTTAATTTGAAAAGTTATCATCAATGAGCATCTGTCTGAAACATCAAACATATTTCTTCTTCCTTTTCTTTTTGTGATAAATACTGGTAATGAAAGTTTTACACTGGAAAGAAAGAGCAATTCATACAATGCTTGTCACTAGGAAATGAATGACTGGTATTTTCAGAAAGCTTAAGGCCAAAGAAATACAGCTTTCAAACAAAAATCCGAATAAAAGGATTTTCAGGCAGAAGATATAATGTGCATCAAAAGGTTGGCAATGTGAGTTAAGATGAATGTTACAGTTCAAGTGTTCGGCATTGTTTATATGCAGGAGAAAACAAACAATTAAAAAAAATCTCTCTAATAATATTTTCCTCCCAAAAAGAGAATGAGTGAGAAAAAATGAATTAACTCTCTTCAAGGTTTGAAAAATCTTGAAAAGTCTTATAGCATAGTGATTTTGTTTGGACTATTTAAATTAATATTTGTGGCTTTTGGATAATTAAGATTCATATATTACAATATGCAATTATGTGAAATATGATAGGAGATCCAGTACATTTGCTATTAAATGAACCAAAGCTGATGTTTATGGCTATTGTATATCATTTTCTCATTCCTCATGTGGCATTTGCAAGAGACCAATTGGCCCAAGGTTTTGGAAGTCTATATCCAATGGCACCAGCTTTTCTGACCTGCTATTGACCACAGACAGTACGTATAATGTAAATGTAAGGATGTACTCTATATTCTTATTTAGTCTGTCTCTCTGCCCTTTACCTAAAAAATTGCTAATTTCAGATCATATCCCTTTGTCTTTCTTCTTAGGCACACAAGAGCAAAACTTTTTGATTCACTTACTGGTGGAATGTTAGTAATTAGGTGTTAGGCTTTGCTGTTATTGCTATAATGCATTTCCTGTAAATCTCTACAATGGGTATAAAACTTGCTTCATTAATGTTTTCTCAGATCATATTATTGTTCTCAGGAACACGCACATGATCTCCTTTTTGCTTGGACTCTCTCTTTCTCTTTCTTGCACACACAAGTACAGAACACTTTAGTGTCTAAAAAAGAGCTACCCAATCAATATCATAAACTGGCCAAGTACCCTGTGTGTTAGTACACTGAATGTATCTCATTGCTCCATGAGGGCAAAACTATGGCACGCATGCCACATTCAGAGCCATCTCTGTTGGCAAGCGAGCCATTGTCCTAGCTCAGCTCCAGCATGCATCTGTACACCAACTAGCTGATTTTCAGCTCACACGGAGGCTCTGGGAGAGCGTTTTTACCCTCCAGAAGGCCTCTGGAGGGGCGGGGGAAGCAATTTGTTTACATCCACAGGCTCCAAAGAAGTTTCTGGAGCCTGAGGATGGTAAAAAACAGGTCTACTGGGCCCCACCCAAAGTTGGGAAATGGGCCATCTTTGGCCTCCAGTAGGCCTCTGGAAGGGCAGGGGAGGCCATTTTCATCTTCCCCTGGCTCCAGGTAAGCTTCTGGAGTCCGGGGAGTGTGAAAAACAGGCCTACTAGGCCCACCTGAAGTCAGGAAATCGGCCATTCCCAGCCTCCTGGGGGGCAGGGGAAGCCATTTTTGCCCTCCTCAGGCTTCTTCCCTGGAGCCTGGGGAGGATGAAAAATGGACCTACCAGCCCTACCGAAAGTCAGGGAGTGGGGTGTGTGTGTTCAGGCACGCATACCCACAGGACAGGGCAGCATGGGGGAGTTCTACACACATGTGCAGGGGGCAAGGCATATGGGGGGCATTGAATATGGGTGTGGGCTTTCAGCATCTAAGGGGGAAAAGGTTCACCATCACTGTCCTAGCTGATGGAATTTGGGCAACAATATATTATCTTACAAGATAATGTCTAGCTTAAATATCCTAGCTTGCATAGAGTAGTGAATTCATGAGTGGAGATACCAGCCTTGGACATACTAGCCAAATTGTGCCAAAACCTGTAGTCCTGTGCCTAATATTAACCACATGGAGCAGTAGTTAATCAAAGCCAGATTAATGGCTGAGTTTGTTATTTATGGACTCACTTGGAATGTAATAAGAAGTATTAAAAGAGAGCATGGATTAATGAATGAAATAAACAAAAGATGTTTTAATGAAACTAAATACTAATCCACATTGCTTTTGCCCCAACTTTAGGCTTCTTAATGCTTTCTCGAGCTTAGGAACACATAATATTGCCCTCAATACAGCCCAAGCCAACAATTACCTGTCTTGTTTTAATTATTCACATCAAAAAGAAGTATTTTTGTCTCCCCGCTTCTGTGTTCCATGGCTGGAAGATGCCTTCCTCAAGTCACTGCTTCTGAGATGATTTTATTCTTGGTTGCTGAGCTGCCTACTGATTTCTGAAGGGATTTTACAAATTCGGGTAGAAACTCTGACAATTTCCTTTTTTCCTTCTTCACTAGGTAAAATTATTAAGGGTCCAGGCAGTTTCTCCTTCTAATCAAAGCAGCAGAAATATTATGCCAGATGGGAAAGTGTTAAATATAAAATAGAATCAGTAGAGTGGGTAGGCTCATACAAAAGGTCTATCAATGGAAACCCTCCATTGTCAAAGGTCCAATCATGGAAGGAGCTGAGTTAGAACTGTAAGAATTGAGATAGAAGCATTATCCACACTCCCTTCTTCAAAGGGATGCCATTTTTAAGGATCCTGTAGCTAATCTTTTCCAGTTATAGTTCCCTTAAGCATATTTCTTGAGTTCAGTATTTTAGGACAATGAGTCTCTGATTCCTTTCTATCAGAATCAGCAACCATCTGCACTGAGTCTGATTCTTCACTCTCAGGTGATTGGCAGTTACATGCTCAACCTCAGGCTGAGAATGTGCCATGTTCCCTCACAATCAGGATATGAATACCTGATATGAGTGAAATACATTTTATATGCCTTAAAACATAAGAACACTGATCCATCATAATAGGATTTCCAATTCTTTATTCCCACATTCTTGCAAATTATCCATATCAATCAAGACAGTAATACCCTTCAGCTTTCTGTAAAAGTAAACTTTTCCCCAAAATAATAGTAATCATAATAACAATAAAGGCAGAGGAAAGTTGGATGCTGGACAAGGAAATAAAAACAATGGGACACAGTCTGAATTTGGCATTGAGCTGAGGAGAGGAATGAGGATGTGAGGAAAATCTGGCTGCAACATTCTGGCACACCATTGATTGCCAGAGTTGATTAACCTGATCTGGATGGCTAAGTGTTATCCCTTTTCTTGTTTGTTTGTTTGTTTGTTTGTTTGTTTGTTTGTTTGTTTGTTTGTTTGTTTGTTTATTTATTTATTTATTTATTTATTTATTTATTTATTTATTTATTTATTTATTTATTTATTTATTTATTTATTTATTTATTTATTTATTTATTTATTTATTTATTTATTTATTTATTTATTTATTTATTTATTTATTTATTAGATTTGTATGCCGCCCCTCTCTGTAGACTCGGGGCGGCTCACAGCAATAATAAACAATATATAACAAATCTAATAATTTAAAAGAAATACTAAAAGCCCCATTATTAAAAACAAACGTACACACAAGCATACCATACATAAACTGTATAGGCCTGGGGGAGATGTTTCAATTCCCCCATGCCTGATGGCAAAGGTGGGTTTTAAGGAATTTACGAAAGGCCAGGAGGGTGGGGGCAGTTCTAATCTCTGGGGGGAGCTGGTTCCAGAGGGTCGGGGCCACCACAGAGAAAGCTCTTCCCCTAGGTCCCACCAAATGGCATTGTTTAGTTGACGGGACCCGGAGAAGGCCAACTCTGTGGGACCTAATCGGTCGTTGGGATTCGTGCGGCAGAAGGCAGTCCTGGAGATATTCTGGCCCGGTGCTTTCTTCCCTCACTGCTCAATGTACATCCTTCCCAAAGCTTCATGCTCAGTAAAGAGGTTAATGGAAATAATTAGATTTTATGTTTGGGTTTTTCACATGTTGTATTTTATATTTATTTTTGTTTTGTAAACTGCCCTGAGTCTACGGAGAAGGGCGGCATAGAAATCCAAACAAACAAACAAACAAATAACCATCAAAGATGTGTATGTGTCTTTGGTGAAGGATATGCAGTTACTCTCTAAGAGGAAATAGGAATCTGGACAGGAGAAATATTATTCTGGCTTTAAAGCAAGGAAGAGTGAGAATGAGAATATCTTAGAATTAAGGCTAGAACTGGCAATGCAGAGAAGAATGAGAAAAAGCAAGATGAACAGCAACGGTGAGGCAACAGTACAGGGAAGGAATACAGTGGCTGGAATTGGACAGAAAAAGAGAATACAAGAAGGCGGCAAACACTGAACAGCTAGTGAGAAAACTGCGAAACAACAGACATGGAAAGAAAAAAAAATATTTAGGGAGTGTGGACAGGATTGGTGAGGGAAGATTTTACCCTTTAAAAGAAAAAAAAATCATGGATTTTTAGCTCCTTTTCTACTGTATGGAGTACTCTTGAATTTCTCCACAAAATTCAAGACATTTCTAATCCTATATTAATTCAACATTTTCAGTAGTTTTATATCTCCTAGAGTAGGCTTGTCAAACTCCCAGCCTGCATGCTGGATGTGTCACATGCGGGCCATCCCCACACCCAATTTATTGAAGGGGAAATAGGTCCCAATATGTCATGTGATGCCGCCATGATGATGTGAGTTTGACATCCCTGTCCTAGAACCCTCTTTTTGACATACTTCTAATTCTTGCCCACTTACACAGGAATGAATATATTGGAAACAAAAGTAAGATTTAATAGAAGGGGAAGGTAAGATGAGAAATTTATTGATGGAATTATAAGGAAAGAAGTTATATTAGAGGTCTAAACTTGGATCCGGCTCATTGACAAATATAATACTGGTCTTCAAAATAGAAAACCTGAAAGTTGAATAGCAGCTCAAGATTAAAGGTCCTGTGTTCTCCTTTATTTCTCCCCATGGCAGCTCTGAACATCAAGACATGACCATAACACGAAGGCATGAATTCATTGGTGCAAGGACCATCTTTGCTGTTATTATCTATGGCAGGGGTGTCAAACTCACAGTGTCAAATTTTCATCACATGACGTATAGTGTCTTTTTTTCCCCTTGCTAAAATGGTGTGAGTGTTGCCTGCCCATGACATATCCAGCCAATGGGCTGCGTGTTTGACACCCCTGACCTATGGGGATTAGACACATATTCCTGTTTGTTTTTGGTTCCAATAAACCTTTTTAGCACTTTCAGTTTCCATGCCTCACAGCACTACAACCTTTTTCTCCTTTCCCAACTAGATCCAGTGACACAAAAGTCCTTTAGATATGTTCATAACCATATATTATATCACTTTTTGCTTCCTTATGGGGCTTTCTATTCCAACACATTTCAAGAACATTTTAACTCTTTCTCCCCCTCTTCCAACACATTCCAAACTGCATTCCAGTAGCTCCAATTCTTCAGCACATAGAATATTTCTGGACAGCATTAGTTTATTAATTGTTCTTCAGTTTACTTAATTGTTATCAGAAGCATTGTGTTAGCTTTATTATTTCTCTTTCTCCAGTGAAAGTATGGGGGGCGTGCATACATTGGTGTACATCAATGTGTTGTAGACTACATATGCTACACAGTCCTGGCAAATAGAGAGTTGATATAGTTTTTCAGGCTTTTCCTAATGTAGACTGTTAGACAAGACTTTTTTTGTCACAAGGGTGAGATTCTTCTCTCCTGTTAGTTCTTTGGATGACTTAGAACTGGGGCACATGAAACAATAGCCTCTTACCATATCTGACCCAATAGAGGAACCATTCCTACAATTAATAAAGAAGCTGGGTCATTGCAGCCAGTTTGACAGTCACCGGCATGATGGCTGGTGGTATTGTGAAATGGCAGACGGTTGGTATAGGAATCTTCTTGAAATAGATAATGAACTACAATGATCATACTATGATCCAGAAGGGGTAGACTTTTCTTGCTTTTACTCACTCTATTTGTTTGCCATTGTGGGTGAGGAGAGCATTCTTTGGCTTGTTAGATAGTTTGTGTAGAAACTCTTTTATTTGCTATCCCTAGTACTTAGGTAGTATGCATGACATTTCAGTTTGTTCCCTGACTACTGTTTGAAGAAAAACACTTAGTACAGCACTCAGCTAAACTTTCACACATGACTTGACTGATTTTAATGACAGTGTTATTTAAGATACATTTGCAAATATTTAAGTCCTGCTAAGTTAAATGGCTTTCAATCTGTGAATATAAAGCTGAAACCGGAGTTGAAAAAACTCTGAAAAATTTACAGTGCTTCTCATGCAGCTCCTGGTGTGCTGTTAACAGAAATGTTTTTATTTGTTTATTGATTTGGCAATGCCTAGACTCCATTAACTACCTGATGCTTTCTAAAAGTAATTTTCATATGGCAGACACACATTTGAAGGTTCAAGGAATTTTATTCTGAATATCTATTTCGGTGTTCACAAAGCAAGGTTTTTGCTGGGATTTCCTTTTTCTATAGGTAGAGTAAATAATTTCCATCAGATAGGGAGGGTATGCTGAAGATACTGTCTGTCAAAGAATTTCATCTGGTGGGGTGTAAGAAGAGAGGTGAGATGGGGACCCAATCTTCTGGCCTTCTGTAAAGAGTCAAAACCTGGGTCTATGCTATTGTGGGGCAGGCTGGCACCATGAGAACTCTCTCTGTGTCTTATTAATCAATGTTAAATGACTATCTTTGAAATTTTATGCTGTTATAATCTTATATTTTAAAAATTTTAATCCTAAATTAATGTTAGTATTTTACAGTTAGTTTTATGTGCTGTTTAAGCAACATAGAACTAAGGAGACATTTTCTAACAGTGAGAACAATCAACCATTGAAATAGTCTGCCTTCAGAAGTTGTGAGTGCTCCATCATTAGGGGTTTTTAAGAAGAGACTGGACATCTATTTGTCTGAAATGGTATAGGGCAGTGATGGTGAACCTTTTCTTCCTTGGGTAGTGAAAGAGTACGCGTGTGCGCTATCACGTACGCTCGAGTGCCCACACCCATGATTCAATTCCTGGGGAGGATGAAAACAGCTTTTCCCCATCCCCTGGAGGACCTCTGGAGGCTGGAAACGGCCTGTTTCCCAAATTCTGGTCAGCCCAATAGGTTCGTATTTCGCCCTCCCAAAGGCTTCCCTGGAGCCAGGGAAGGGTAAAAATGCCCTTCCACAACCCTCTGGAGGCTCTCTGGCCAGCATGCACATGCACCTTGGAGCTGAGCTAGGGCAATGGCTTGCATGCTAGCATATATGGCTCTGCATGCCATCTGTGGCACACGTGCCATATGTTCGGCATAACTAGTATAGGGGTTTCTGCTTGAGCAAAGGGTTGGACTAGAAGCCTCCAAGTTCCTTCTTAACCCATGATTGATTATGATGATGATGTCTTATTTGTCAATTATACTGTACGCTACCCAGATCCCCTCCTCGAGGAATATGGGCAGTCTAAAAACATGAAATACAAATAAATGAATGAATGAATGAATGAATGAATGAATAAATAAATAAATAAATATGTTGTAGCAATAAAAAGGATACATAGTAATGTGACATTCTGTTTGATAGTTATGAAATGGGATTGCTAAAGGATACTATTCTTATTTAAAATAATTTTGCTATGAAAATGTAGTAATAAGCTGACCCATTTAACACATTTATTTAGGACATAGATTCAGTATAGAATCTCAATTTCTAACCAACAAACTACATCGTAATAATTTAGATGAAACTGATTATGAATGGTTTTTCTCCTGCTATATATTCTCTGTGGTTGGAAAAACTGAGCATCCAAATTCTTTTATCTTTGCACATGCTCGTGAATCATGATCCCTGTATAGTCATTAAAAAGGCAGACAACTTCTTGATTGTTTTAGTAAAAGTAGAAGTACTCGACATTCTTAAATTTACCGTTGATGTTATTTTATGTTAGCGAAATGTAGAGAATCACTACAAATTCCAAACGTATTCAGTCAATTTCTAAAACAAATTCCCTTAAAAAAAAAACCACTTGAATTGCAAATATAATCAATAATATGATTTTAAACAAATATCACCTTATATTGTCTTATTACTCTAAATTAAATGCTATGAAAGAAAAAAGTAAAATAATAAAACAAAATAACCTTCAATACAAATTAACATAAACCAGGAGATATAAGAAAGAAAAAAAATTGCGATTTGGCACAACAGAAAAAAAATAAAATAAAAGTACAGGAGAGAGGGAGGGAATAAGAGGAATATATATAAGATTTATATAAGATAAAAATAGAAGAGAAAGAAAGAAATAGAGAAAAGAATGAAGAGAGAGTAAAAGGAGGAAAACAATCTAAAAAAAGGGGGGGAGAGATTTACTTTGGTTAAAATAGAACAAAGGACCAAGGATTATTTAGCAGTGCATATATTAATCTAAATATAGGTATGGGGAAAAAAAAGGAAATTCAAAAGGATTTTAAAAAATTTAGGATATCAAAAAAGAGACAAGAAGCGAAATTCAGCTATTTAATATTCTAAAGTGATTATGTTGATTGAAGATCTTTTCTGTTTATAGAAAAAGAGTTAATTTGAAGAAGTTCCAATTATTCCAATTATTTCAGCTATGATAGGAAAAAAGTTTAACCTTTTCAAAGTTTATAAAGTTTCAGTTTTCAAACCTGGGTCTATGCTATTGTGGGGCAGGCTGGCACCATGAGAACTCTCTCTGTGTCTTATTAATCAATGTTAAATGACTATCTTTGAAATTTTATGCTGTTATAATCTTATATTTTAAAAATTTTAATCCTAAATTAATGTTAGTATTTTACAGTTAGTTTTATGTGCTGTTTAAGCAACATAGAACTAAGGAGACATTTTCTAACAGTGAGAACAATCAACCATTGAAATAGTCTGCCTTCAGAAGTTGTGAGTGCTCCATCATTAGGGGTTTTTAAGAAGAGACTGGACATCTATTTGTCTGAAATGGTATAGGGCAGTGATGGTGAACCTTTTCTTCCTTGGGTAGTGAAAGAGTACGCGTGTGCGCTATCACGTACGCCCGAGTGCCCACACCCATGATTCAATTCCTGGGGAGGATGAAAACAGCTTTTCCCCATCCCCTGGAGGACCTCTGGAGGCTGGAAACGGCCTGTTTCCCAAATTCTGGTCAGCCCAATAGGTTCGTATTTCGCCCTCCCAAAGGCTTCCCTGGAGCCAGGGAAGGGTAAAGGTGAGGCGAAGGCGAGGGGCGCGCGGCTGCAGCGAGGAGCCGAAGATCCGGGCGGCGAAGACCCAGGGAAGGTTCCTTCGTCCGCCTAGCAGCTGATCTGCTCGGCAGCGCAGCACCAGCGAGGAGCCGAAGATCTTCGGCTCCTCGCTGCTGCTGCGCTGCCGAGCAGATCAGCTGCTAGGCGGCCGCTCGAGAGCAAGAGGGGGAGAGATAGAGAAAGAGAGAGAAGGAAAGAAAGAGATGAGAGAGGGAGGAAGAGAGTGTGAGAGAGGAAGAAGCAACATAGAGAAAGAGGGGGAAGACCCAGGGAAGCCTCTGCCCGGCGGGGAAACTCCACCATCTACGCATGTGTGGAAGGGCACGCATGCGCAGATGGTGGAGTTTACTTCCGGGTTGAAAACTCGCGAAATAGCCCTTTCGCGATACTTGAAGACGCGAAACTCGAGGGATCACTGTATTTGTCTGATGTTAAAATGGAGTCAATCCGTCTCTCGCAGCTCAGAACAGAGTAGACAGCCTCTCTGCTACGAATCCGACGAAACAGCCAGTAATCCAAACGAAGTAATCCAGATGTGAACGATCAGGTAATCCAAAAACTTATAATCCAAAGAGGAAAACAGAAGATAATCCTTCTTGTGTATTTATCTCAATTTATTTCATCTTCTTTTATTTAAAAGTTTATTAAAAATTTGCAATAGGTTTTGTGCAGTTAAATCCTTCCGCTGCGTAAATCAGAGCCCAGGATTCATTTTCTGATATTTTAGTAACAAGTTATCTCACGGAGAAAAGAGGAAACACATTTAGCCAAATAATTTCAATTTGTTGCTATTCAATCTTTTAAAGTCTCATTTTAATTCTTTTGCAAGTTTTCTCTGTTTTTTCAAACGTTTAACAGTCCAAGTTCAAAGTCAAAACAATAGGTGAAAGTGATGCAAATAAGATCCGGCTGTTGATTTTTGCCTGGATACAATGTTTTAGACAACTTTCACTTTCGCCTTGCTTCAAAAAATTCTTTAACTTTTCACTTTCTTTTACTACAGTCTTGTTATTTGAACATGAAACGTAGAAAAAAGATTTTTTACCTTGGTTGTATTCCTTTTTCAATAAAAAACGCTGCAAACTGCTTTCACTTTTTTTTCTTCTTTCTTGCTTCCCCGGTGGTTAAGTGGGATCGCAATGGCCGAGTCCTCCGTGCTGGAGGGCCGGTTCTCCCTGCACCCGAGCTGCGGGACAGACCGCTGCCTCTGGAGCTTCGGCGGGAGCTCCTCGGACAGGGGGAGGTCCCCTGTTCTAGGATCGAGCCATCCGGACTCGATCCGATCGCAATGAAGCGACCTCGGGAGGGGTGAAAGGAGTCTCTAGGCAGAGCCCTGCCAAGAGACTCCGCTGCGGTCCTCAGCTAGACTCTGCTAAACATTAGCATTTTGCATTGAATTATTCAACAACATTTTAATTTTGACTATATTGTTTTTACTTTTACTGTTTTACATTGTATATTTTGTTTTATTGTAATCAGAAAGGCAGGGTATAAATATGGCAACAGTAGCAATTATATGTTATCTACTTTTAATGATTTAGTTATTCTTTCCTAGAAAAAGCATTTTGATAAAAGTATTTTGGCTGAAGCAATTCTCTCTTTTCCTCTGATTAAGAAACTTTGTTTTAGTTGCTGCATTTGCTCCAGTGTTGTTGTCATCTTCATGTCAATTTGTTTATATCTGCTTTTGTAAACAAACATATGTGACACCAGCCAATCAGACAAAGATCCTGTGATACACAGTGAGTGCATTATACATACATATTCCGCAAATTAGTTTTTTGATTATAACGATTAGCATTTGTAATTAATCATTTTTAAAAAGCAATGTATAACCTTTCATTTTTAGTTTACAAGGCAATTATTTAAAATAAGCATATGCCCAATTAGTAACTGGAGATAAAATGAATTCCAAATAGGCACGATAGCAAAATGTAGCAGTGCTTTCAGTCTTCAAACATAATTTCAGCTCAAATGCAAAGCAGGTATGGTTTATTATTTATTTCCACCAGACAATGATATAATCTTTGGAAACCATCCAAAGAGAATATAGAGAATATAGATGCCTGAAACCTGTTCAAATATCCAAATTCTTTCCACAAGCCATGATGTTCAGTTTTTTTTAAAATTATTATTATTATTAATAATAATAATAATAATAATAATAATAATAATAATAATAATAATAATAATAATAATAATAATTAGATTTGTATGCCGCCCCTCTCCAGAGACTCGGAGCGGATTATTATTAAGTTGTATGGCCTGTCTTTCAATCAAGCATTAAATGCATTAATTAACAAACAAGGTAAAATGCAATTATTAAATAAATTAGCAGGATTTATGCACTTTTCCCGCTTAACTCCAGGAAAGTGGGGGCCAAATTCATCTCTATAGGGAGCAAATTCCGCAGAATTGGAGCATTATAGAAGTAGGCTCTGTCATCTGTATCAGAAAGTGGAAGCTCAGGCAGTTCAAAGGATCTTCAGAAGGCTTTCTTTTGCTCCCGTGAGTAACCAGGCATGTTCATAGCTAGGATTCTCAAAGACCCAAGCAACTTTGTACATACTTAGCCTTTCTTACTGTAATCTTACAGTACTGCAGGCCACTGAAGGTGACTGTAGATCTCTAGGTCAGCGGTTCAAATCTCATCACCGGCTCAAGGTTGACTCAGCCTTCCATCCTTGTGAGGTGGGTAAAATGAGGACCCGGATTGTGGGGGCAATAGGCTGGCTCTGTTAAACAGTGCTATTGCTAACATGTTGTGAGCCGCCCTGAGTCTGAGGAGAAGGGTGGCATAAAAATCGAATAAATAAATAAATAAATAAATAATGCAGGACTCGAATTGCCTCTTGGGAAGTTGTTCAAATCAAGGGCACTCTTGGCAATAAATCAATTTTCATGGTAAGCAGGAGAAACTTTGCAGTTAATGGATAAATGCCCTATCAGCAGTCCTGAAAGAGAGATCAGAATGTGATGAGTCCTCAAATGAGTCTTTGCTGATAATTTGGGACAGCTCAATTTTCATTTGTGAAGGATTCCATATGTTCTGTCGGGCTCTCTGGTACACTCCTTCCAAAAATTCACAGGTACAAATTTCAGACACACACACGTTTGAAAATTTGAAACAATGTTCTTTATAATGAAAATTCACTTAAACTAAGCCCTCTTTTTGTATAGCAAAGAGCACTGGTCTCCAAACAAACTGGTAATTTGTACAAGTCCCTTCCTTATCAGTTCTGTGATACTTAGCTTGCAGCTGTGAGGCAATTCACAGTCCTTCTTCTTTCACAAAGTGAAACACACTTTGCTCTGGTTTAGTTTCAAAGCGGGGGGAAATCAGCACACAAAAAGTCAAAGTCAGTAAAGCAGTCACGAAACACAACGATCAGATAATCCTCCACAATGGCCAAACCCACAGGCTGCTATTTATAGCAGCCTCACTAATTACCACAGCCCCACCCAACCACAGGTGGCCTCATTTTCTTTGATAATAATCTCTCAGTTGTTGTTGCCTATGCATCACTCTCGGCATGCATGGCTGTATCATTAACTCTTGTTCTGAATCCAAGGAGGAGCTAGATAATTGATCTCCTTCTGAGCTGTCTGCCACACTCTCCTCCTCCCTGTCACTCATGTCTTCTTGGTCAGAGGAGCCTTCATCAGCAGATTCCACGGGGGGCAAAACAGGCCTGCAGCATGTGGATGTCTCCGCCACATCCACAGTCCTTGGGGCAGGAGCTGGGCCAGAGCTAACCACAACACCATATAAAGAAAGTCATTTGGCCGTCCTTCACTTGCATAAAATGGACTTGAAATTCTGTGGATATCATTTTATCCTGAAAGATCCTGTTAGCTTTTAATAGGTGATACTACATTATTATAATAATTGAATGTAGGAAGTGCCATAGAGTGCAAAAGCTTATCTAATTACAGTATTACTTTGATCATGTGTTGGGCTCTGATACTGTGACTGGCCCAAAGTCACCTAGCTGGGTTCCAGAACTCACAATCCCTAGTTTTTAGGATAGCATCTTAGCCACTATATCAAACTGGCTCATATCAATGGTTGTTTCTACCACAATTGATAAAATTCAGACCTTTTTTTTATGCCGCCCTTCTCCTTAGACTCAGGGCGGCTTACAACATGTTAGCAATAGCACTTTTTAACATAGCCAGCCTATTGCCCCCACAATCTGGGTCCTCATTTTACAATGGCTAGAAAAGCATTCAAAAGTGATTAACATTATTGAATTGTTACACATTTCTCAGTCTTTTATGAATTTTCAAAGGGATTTTTAAAAAAACTTTGCACAGTTATTTGAAAATTGGTACACTCAACTCAACAGAAGTTGCTTTGGATTTATAGGATATATACAAAATAGTCACAACAAACCAGGAGAATACTAAAATAGTGCCATTCATTAAATAATATGGCAGAAAAATGACCATTATATATCTGAATTCTGTTGTGCGATTTAAGTATGTAAGTTTTAATATTTGTATGATGACATTATCACGAATGCTTCATTACTTACCCCTCTCTTGTCCCCATCCTTAGAGCCCAATTGTGCTGTTAATGAATTCATACCCAAGTTGCAACTGAAGTTTTTTGTCTTATGCTTTTATCAGTATGCTATACACCATCATGTGCATCATAATTTTCTTTATTGGTCCTCAGAGAATTTTTAAAAATACTGGGTTGCTAGTCCCATTATGCTACAAAAGTTAAATGAACACTTATATCTCATGATTGTTCTACTCAGGTTTTATATTCATAGGTTTATTAATATAGTATTATAAAGGTCAGTATAATTTAAAGATGAGGACGTACTTTTGAATTCTTAGAGACTGGAATTAATCATCCTGTTAAAAAGTATAGGTTAGATATAGAATGCAACAACAAAGGTTATTCTTGGATGAAGATTAAGTAGTAAGACACCAGCGTTATTTTGGATTTATGATATGTGAGAATGTGTTCATTTTTGAAACTGGATATTCTACAGTATTTTTCCTCTCTGTTCCTTCCCTTCCCTATCCCCATCGTGCTTTTTTGTCTTTATATAAAAAGAATAAATAAATATTAAACTTATCAATGGAATCTCATTTCCCAAGATAGCTACCCATAAATATAGATGCAAGGAAAAGCCATATTTTCTGCCTTTTCTATGATATGCCCAAAGGACCACTTTAGAAAACTGAATTATAAGGTCACTGGTTTGATTACACCATGTTTAGTGAAACTTTTGTTCGGTGTGAAGTACTAATTTACACAAATTTGATTTTTTTTTTTTAATGGGCAAATTCTTTGAGATTAAAACAATGTTAGAGAAATTGAAACTTAAACATAGATCCAGACGAAGTACTAGTGTGCTTAGTTCTTTATCTGGCTTTCATGTGCATGCAAGCAGGTTTATAGTGCTAAATTAGTTCCCTGGCTTTAATATGGAGATATAAAGAAACAAGACACAGTTTTTTTCTGAGTGAAAATAGTTTGACTTTTTTATTTAGTTAGTGCAAATGAGAGATAACTTTATGGAGGGTTTGTTAAAAATTATTAAAATTTGCAATCTGAGCCTGGAAAAAAAGTAAAATTTATGAAAACTGGATGGACTGGAAACTGAAATTGACAGATTTGTCTATCTATAAACTACATTGATTTGACCTGGAGGGGATATTTTGGAAATGTACAGGAAGTTATTTACAAGTACATAAAGATTTTTAATATCAGATTTTTTAAAAAGAGAAAAAGTGTTTGTTTAATTTTTAAGAACATGACTCTGATAAATTCAGTGACCTATTGAAATAGTAAGTTCCTATTTGTAAATGACATAGTAATTTTCAGGTCTTTTCATATTCAAATCAAAATGACATGCTTTGTACAAGCACCAAATTGGCCCCAGTCTTACTACCAATGAGACCTCCTCTGGAGTAACCATTCCTTTGTCTTGGCAGATCTGTGAGCTCTTGCATCAAGAAGAGGAGAAGCCTCTTCTTCCTCATTGCTGCTATGAGGTGCTGGAAGTTTCCTCTGCCTCTGGCACCGAGTACTCGCCATCCTCCCTACTGTCTGATTGGGTGCTGGTTGTGCATGCCGCAGCATGCCGCTGGCACATCATGAAGTCTCCTCTTGAATGGGATCTGCTATCACCTGCACAAGCCTTTGGCAGGCCACAACAGTAATATATAGATTCAGTGCAATAGTAAGAATGTAAAATAAAGGGGTTTTTTTCCCAGAAAGAAAGAAGTCAAATCTTCCTTCAAATGAGGCATCCTGCATTGCCCTCCTCTCTCCTGGGCATCCTTAGAGCTCCCAAACCACAGAAATTGACCAATTAATCAGAATAGTTTTTTTCTCTGGCCACTTGTTTTCTCACCACTTTCCTCCTTTTTACCTGGAAGGTGTTATTAATTGATGTGTTGTTTTCAAAGTTTGAATAATTTTTTGTCTCCTTAAGCACTTCAATAAATTGAATTATATTCTGCTGTAAAGCTGTGAATGAAACTCATCAGCTCTTCAAAGGACTTTTTTTTGGTAGCTTAATGAAAAGAGCCAATGAAATTAACTATGGAATTCAGTATGAAGACTTTGGCAGAGGTTTAAAACGAAGAAAACTTATGCAGAAGTAGAATATCAATTTCATGAGATGCTCATGAATGTCAGAACAAAGTGGTAATTGCTAAAAATGGAAACCAAAGCCAAGAAAGACAAAAAGAATCTTAATAAAGGATTTCAGAGGAAAAAAGACAAGCAGCAATATCACAACAGCCTTAAAGGCATACAAAATGGATATCTAAACTCAGGAGGGCTTTAAAACTCCAAATTGATGTATCAAAGGACACCAGTGGACATATAGTAACTATTGAAGGGTGTTGTGGTTCAGCCTGAGTCAGATCAAGACCAGCTGCGTCTCTGCTGGCTACATGCCCGGGGGAGGCTGAGAGCGGAGAGGAGAGTTCTTGGCAGTCAGACAAGGGAGATTACAGTCAGGAAAGTGACGAGGAAGAAAGGCCTGGGAGCCCTGGGGAGGGGCTCTCTCAAGCAAGTAGCTTGGATTCTCTGGAGTCTCTGGAGTCATTGGATGATGAAGCACAAGCTATCATTAGTATGCGACAGAGAGGCATAGATCAAAGGAGGAATCAACTGAATAAATATTATCAGCGTTGAATGAGGAACACCAGGGGGTTGGGTGTGGTCCTCATTAGCAGGGAAGGGTTTATAAGGCAGGCAAACTCTTTCGGCAGCGTGGAGTGTTATCAAAGTGGAGTTGCTGTTATCTGCCTTTTCTCTCAGCGTTTTTGTTCCTGGCTCATGGCCCAGCAGTCTTGAAGACCCATGGGAGGTTGGTGTATGTTAGCAACAGCCTCGTTTGGCATTGAGGATCCTGTGTTTATGTATGAACAATTGCCTTCGTGTATCTATTTGGAGTTCCAGTGCTTTTCTGACTTGTAAGGACATTTTCTGTTGGCTTCTTTTCTCTTTACCATTATAAAACTGTGTTTGGATTCAACCGGTGTGTCTGGCTTATCTTTTTGGGTTGGTCATAGCTTCCGGAGTGACCCAGACAGAACAAAGGGTGGTCACACAAAGATAGAAGGAATATATTGAAATTTTCAACAACCGTGTTATTTTAGGAGATATTACCTATTTTCAAGAACTTCTAGCACTAGAAGTTAAAGTTAGATCAGGATTCCATACATAAGTGGGAAGGCTTCAGAAAGTGAAATACCCACAGAAATCTAGCAAGCAACAGAAGACAAATCACTCAAGTTTCTAACCAAGGTAATCCCGCAAATCTGGAGAGCAACACAAAGACTGGTCTGGGAGATGTGAATTTATATTCCAATAGCGAAAAAGGAAGCTTTACAGAGTGTGCAAAATATTGTACAATACATATGCTTAATTTTACATGCTAGCAAAATAGTGCTTGGGATCATCCATGTAGACACTACATTCCATGTAGTGTCTACATGGAAACAAATGCCAGATATTTACGATGGCTTTAGAAAAGATTGTGGAACACAGGTAGCCATTACTACTGATGCACATTGGAAAATTGAAAAAGCCAAGAATATCAAAAAGTATATGATTTATTGATTGTAGAAAGGCCTATGATTGTGTGTCTTCTCATAAATGCTCAGAAAAATGGGAATCCCAGAACCTCTGATTATCCTCATGAGAAATTTGTATATAGAAACATAGAAACATAGAAGACTGACGGCAGCAAAAGACCTCATGGTCCATCTAGTCTGCCCTTATACTATTTCCTGTATTTTATCTTACAATGGATATATGTTTATCCCAGGCATGTTTAAATTCAGTTACTGTGGATTTACCAACCACGTCTGCTGGAAGTTTGTTCCAAGGATCTACTACTCTTTCAGTAAAATAATATTTTCTCATGTTGCCTTTGATCTTTCCCCCAACTAACTTCATATTGTGTCCCCTTGTTCTTGTGTTCACTTTCCTATTAAAAACACTTCCCTCCTGAACTTTATTTAACCCTTTAACATATTTAAATGTTTCGATCATGTCCCCCCTTTTCCTTCTGTCCTCCAGACTATACAGATTGAGTTCATTAAGTCTTTCCTGATACGTTTTATGCTTAAGACCTTCCACCATTCTTGTAGCCCGTCTTTGGACTCGTTTAATTTTGTCAATATCTTTTTGTAGGTGAGGTCTCAAGAACTGAACACAGTACTCCAAATGTGGTCTCACCAGCGCTCTATATAAGGGGATCACAATCTCACTCTTCCTGCTTGTTATACCTCAGACAGAACCTGGAGAAACAGACTGGCTCAAGGGTTAGCAAAGGATTGTGACAAGGTTATTTACTTTCCATACTAAATGCATATTAAGAGAAGATGGATTGGAAGAAGATGGATATTGTCGGTAATGTTAAGCATTTTACGTCATCAGCTAACAGGATGCTTATAATATGATCACAAAGATCATTTATGTAAATTAGAAAGAGAGTGGGTTCTAGAACACTGCCTTGGGGGACACCGCTGTTAAATGGGGGGAAATTTGATAGGGAACTCTTTATTTTTACTATTTGTTGCCTATTTGACAGGAATGCAGCTATTCATTTGTGCGATGATCCAGAAATGCCATGAGAGTGTAGTTTTAACAGTTGTTTGTCATGTTCCACTGAATCAATTGCTTTGTAGAAATCTATGTAAATTGTGTCTATTGCTTTACCCTGGCCGAGTTATGTAGTCCAAATGTTTCTGCAGTGTAGGAGTCATAGATTACAGGACAATTTTTTCCTGAAACCAAATTGTTTGTTAGAGAGTAGGTTGTTTGTCTCTAAGTGGAAGGTAATGGATTGGTTGATGATTGATTCCATGACTTTGCAGGTGACACAGCATAATGAGATTGATCTGGAATCTTCATCTAGACTTGGCTCTCCCTTTTTGAAGATAGGAATGGCCATGGCTAATGACCATTGATCGGGCAAAGAGCTGATTCTAAAAAATATCTCATATTGTGCTTAGTGGTTCAGCTATAGCAGTGGAAAGCTTTTTTAAGAAGTTGTCAGTTTTAAGTAAATATATATTTCTTTTTAAAGCCAGGGTAAAACAAATTTGAAAGCTAATGGTACAAATGTACATATGTTCATATTTTGATTAATGAAATGTGCTCTAAGGATAGGTGTTGTGGTTGGCTCTGGCCCAGCTCCTGCCCAAAGAATGTGGAGGTGGATGCAGGGGAAACATGAACATGTCATAGGCCTGTTTTATTGCTGACAGAGTCAGGTAGTGCAGTTTCCTCGGACAAAGAAGAAGGTGGGGGTGACTTGGAAGAGGCGGGCTTGACACACAGCCCAGGAAGCCAATCTCCATTATCTTCGATCGATTCGGATGAGGAAGTGTTAGACCCACGGATGCACAGAATTATGCATCAAAGAGACCAATTGAAGAAATATTACAGGAGATAAGAGAGGCCACCTGTGTTTGGGTGGGAATCCAGTAATTAGAGCTGCTGATATAAATAGCAGTGTGCTGGCTTGGCCATTGTGGAAGATTATCTGATCGTTGTTTCTTCAGGACCGTGCCTTGCTGTTTCCAGACCAAAGCAGAGCAAAGTGTGGTGGTCTCACTTCATGGAAGAAGGAGGGCTGTGATGTTCCTTCACAGCTGCTAGCTAACTACTTAAGGACTGATTAAGGGAATTGTACAGACTACCAGGTTGTTCTGGGACGAGTGCTCTTTGCAATACAAAAAGGGTGCTTTGTTTCTTTTGAATTTTTGGGATAAGGAACATTGTTTTTGAACTTTCAAGTGTGTGTGTCTGAAATTTGTACTCTTGAATTTTCGGGAGACTCATACCATAGAGCCCGGCAGAACAGTAGGGGACCTAGTAACAGCAATAGCATGTAGGCTTATATACTGCCCCACATCACTTTATAGCTCTCTCTGGGGGGTTTACAATGAAAGCAGTATTTGTATATTGCCCCCAACAATCTGGGTCCTCATTGTACCAACCTCAGAAGGATGGACACCTGAGTCAGGATTGAACTGTGGTCAGAATTAGCCTGTAATACTGCTTTTTTAAATACCAAATAACTAGGACTTGCAAGTAAAAAGCTTCTATTTTCTCCTTTGTTTTTAAATCAGTGTTGCAGGTTAGGGATCAAATTCATCCTGACATCAGCATATTCATTTATTTTCCTGTTTTTGGTCTTGTAGTTGAACCCTTTTAAGTCCTAGAAAGGGCAATCAGAGTGTTATTTCTTTATTGAATGGGTATGTTCTACATTTTCCCCTCCTTTCCAACAATTTCAATGTAATTTTCAAGTAAAAATAAAACCATGACCTTGGATTTATATTCTTAAGCCTCTTTTATTACTCCTTTCTTTAGTTTTAGGGAATTAGTGGGAAAGAAAGACAGGACTTCTATCTTTAGTAGTTGTGGGGAAAAAACAAATTTACTTGGCAGAATAGAGTAATGTATTCTCAACTGATTGGCATCTCTGTTACAATAGCTATACTGTATGTTATGATACAGCTTTATTCATAGTTGTGGATTTAAATTATTATCTCAGCAGGATTAGCTTTCAAATAATCAGAATGAATTCTAGCTTCTGCAATCATCCCATTTTTTAAAAAAGTACTAAACTACTACCTCTTAAACCTTTAAAATGTATCATTTGTAAAGCAAATCATCACTTGGTTTCTATTTGCAATATACATGCAAGTATTGTTCTGAGTGGAAAGTTAACATTTAAACAAAGTTAATGATATTAAGAACAGAGACATGCAGTTACTCCCCTCGCATCTGCCCTGCAGTGTTTCCTCAAGACCTGTTTTCACTTAACAAATGAAAATACTGAAAATATGCAGGGAAAGCCTGCATTTATGTTAAGTATCTATCAAAATAGTAGAGTTCAAACCGAATCAGAAACTAATGAAGCTTTTTAGAGAACAAAGTAAGTTAAAATAATGGATGGTTTGATGGATGTCATGCTTATCATCATCTCTGTCAATCTAAAGGTTTTCATATTGTTTTCTAGATCTCCAGTCTTTCTGAGGAGTTGTATAAGCAAAGTTTCACTTTATTATTATTATTATTATTATTATTATTATTATTATTATTATTATTGTGTTTGTTTGTTTGTTTGTTTGATTGTTTGATTGTTTGTTTATTTATTTGTTTGTTTGTTTGTTTGTTTTTTATTTATCTATCTATCTATTTATCTATTTATCTATTTATCTATCTATCTATCTATCTATCTATCTATCTATCTATCTATTTATTTATTTATTTATTTATTTATTTATTTATTTATTTATTTATTTATTTATTTATTTATTTATTTATTTATTTATTTATTTATTTATTTATTTATTTATTTATTTATTTATTTATTTATTTATTTATTTATTTATTTATTTATTAGATTTGTATGCTGCCCCTCTCTGCAGCAATTACTCCTGAACTAAATAAATAGAAAGCAATCCAATACTTTCAGGTCTGGCATAGGAGACCTGGTTCCGTATAGTGATTACTGAGAACCATTATGGAGTAGTGATTAGGAACAGAAAAACCCAGGATTTAGTCCTCCCTTAGGCACAGAAGTCAGTTGAAGGACTTTGGACCAGTCGTTCTCATTCAGCACTGTAAGTTTAGCAACATTTATGTCAACCATGAAGCTGAACTGACAGGAGCCAGTGCTCTCACACTGGAGCTGAGGGATAAGAGGGGGGTTGTTTAGAGATAACTGAGGTTGTGTAGCCAAAATAAAATATTTTCTCTTGGGAATCAAGGACGTTCTCACACCTGGACCCTGAAAGGAGGAGTGAGGTCATCAGACAACCAGACAGCATCTTGATTGGGCCATATAACTGATTGCTTAGGGTTATGGAAAAACTTTCTCTCTTAATTAGGTGAAAACCATGAGTTGGTTTTCACCAGATCTATGCCAATATGATATTTCCAATAAAGCTATTCTTTGAAAAGTTCATCTGCCTTGGAACTTTGCTTTCTATGGGATTATTACTTGGAACTCTGGTGGTGTATTTATGAACCAATGCAGGATCAGTGGGTTTGATCTATATTTGGTCAAAGAAAAGGTCTTCATCCCACAATGGACTGATCCATGACGACGATGATGATGACACAGAACCTGTATGTATGGGTGTATGCAGTAATGGGCTGCTGCCCCCACAAGGGGGGGAACGCATTGGGAGTAGTATGTTTATGCACTATTTATTGAATACTTAATAGTTTTTTAAATTGTCCTTCCTTCTCTAGTACCTCAGTATGATCCTCAATTACTTTTAAAATAGGAAATAATTAAATAGTATGTTTTTACCCATAAACACTTTAATCATTTTAATCATTATCTAGAACTGAACTTTTATAGCAATTAAAGAAAATTGAGCTCCTTGCCTAATCTGTTATCATACTGAACCTTGAGGGTTCAGTACAAAATCTTAAAACGTTACTCTGTTCCTCAACAAATAATGCTGTGTATTATTGGTCCTTTTTGTGGCTATTCAAATAATGTGGCTTAATCAACTGAAAAAAGAGTTCAAGCACCTATTTGAAAACTTATCTTGGTTGGTAAGCCACTCTCACCAAGTCACATGACCTTTAAGCCACCCCCCCACGGTCACATGATTGTCAAGCCACTTCCACATGGTCACATGGCCAGCAAGTCACTCCTACCCAATCACATGACCATCAAGCCACACCCACACAATAAGCCAGGACCACATTGTGGTAGTAAAAAATTTTGGAGCCCTTCACTGGGTGTGTGTATGTGTGTGTATGGATATGGATATGGATATATGTGTATACAGACAATACTATATAGATCAGGGGTGGGCAATTAATTTAGGCATGGGGCCGAATGAGAAATTGGGATAGTTTTAGAGGGCCGGACTAATATAATTAACTCAGTTCTGCCCAACACTGTATACTATTGGGTAGAACTCTTTCTAGCCTGATGCTTTAATTATAAGACCAAATGACTAGCTGTGCATTTCATGAATAAGACTCTTATAGAGGAAAGTAATAATATTCTGAGTTGCAATAATTTTTTCTCTACCATCAATTACATAAAATTGACAGAAGCTAACAGGATGGATAACATAAAACACCTAGGTCTAGCAGCACTTTACAATCATAGGCTCATATTCAGTCCTATCACCTATACTTACGGGTTTTCGCTACAGTTATAGATTTTTGAACAGTGTATATCAATACTGTGTGTGCGCGTGTGTTTGTGTGTGTGAAAGACGTCTGTATGAGTTGTGCCAAATTATATTGGATTCAGTGATTGCTAGATCTGTCCTCAGTTCAGAGTTATACTTGAGATCAGATTACAACTAGTCACTTGAATTACAGCCTTGGGATCAAGTGATAGGATTATTGGATTAGCCTGTCTGAACTGATTGGACAATACACATAGACTAAAGGAGATATTAAGGCTGGACACAATAGAGGTAAATCTTGTAAAAGATTATAGGAAGCTTAGAAAGTTCATAGAAATATTTTGAACAAGTGATTGTTATGGTTAAAAGACAAAAGGGAAAATACAGACGTATATTTATAAAAAGCTGCATTCGCTTCAGAGCAAGAGTTGTGATGACAAGGATTGAAAGAGATATGAATTGCTGCTGAGAGAGACAGATGTCATTTCAATAATTTCAATTCTCTTTGGAGACTGGCAATACCTCTTGCATACTCATGCAGTAGATATGGCTTCTACAATAAAACTGCATCAATCCAAATCTCAAAGGAAAAAAGCAATTCTAGCTCTCCATAGAGGTACATGTTACCATGTGAATCCATGTAAATATAGAATTTCTTGGAGGTGTTGCTTACAAATGCTGCAATCACAGACTTGAGTTTTTCTGGACTGTCCAGCCAGGGGGACATAAACAGTTCTCGATGCACTGAAAAGCTGGGACTCCATCAATTTATTAGTTAAAAGAAAAATACAAACTCCTGAATATCATCAACATCATCACCCTCCTCTTCCATTTCCATGAAGCTGAAGCGAAGAATGAAGCAAAATGGACTGTCTTCAAACTGAATTGTACAATGATGGATATTGTTAGAAGTTTCTGGTCCTCCAAACTGGTTGACATTCTGTCTCTAAAGTTAAGATTGTGTGTGAGTGTGAAATCTTCTCAGAAGTGAAAAATCTAGCTGCAACTGTCATATGCTCAAAAATAGCAACAGGAGGGGAATTACCCTGTTAGGCCTTCTAGAGAGTTTCCTTTGTATTGAATGGTGATTCCCCCCACCCCCTTTTTCTTCTCTGGCAACCAGCATCCATCTTGACTGTTTGTTTGTTTGTTTGTTTGTTTGTTTGTTTGTTTGTTTGTTTGTTTATTTATTTATTTATTTATTTATTTATTTATTTACTTGCTTGTTTGTCAAGTACATATTGGTAGTATACAAAGATATAACTATGTTTATATACATGATACTAGTAAGAGAGAAACATTAGGACAGGGGACGGAAGGCATGCTGGTGCACTTATGTATGCCCCTTACTGATCTCTTAGGAATTGGGAGATGTCAACAGTGGATAGTCTAAGGGTAAAGGGATTAGATGATGATACTACAGAGTCAGGTAGTGAGTTCCATGCATCAACTACTCAGTTCCTAAAGTCGTATTTCCTGCAGTCGAGTTTGGAGCAGTTTACTTTAAGTTTGTATCTGCTGTGTGATCATGTGTTGTTGTGGTTGAAGCTGAAATAGTCATTGACAGGAAGGATGTAGCGGATGATTTTATGGGCTATGCTTAGGTCATGTTTAAGATGACATTCTTTTGTAACTCACACAAAGGTCTTTCCAATGTCTGAGGAATTCAGCAAATTTCCTTAACCGTAACCCTTTCTTTCTCCCTGCTAAACAGCAGAGAAATATACCAGTAGGAACTGCAATAATTTAATCTATACTAATATGATATTGAGCATATCAGAGTAGGGAATGGTAAGAAGATGGTTATTTGATATGCACAATTTCATTATCAGAACTGGTTCAAACTAATTAGTTTTCATGTCCACCTGTGATTTTACAAATATGTTAAATACCAAGCAATCCATGCTGATTCAATGGCAATTTATGTATTTAATTGAATCTTTGGATCATAATATCTCTGAAGAGATTAGTCTCTCCTTCTTCCCCCCTCTGTGTGTGCGTGTGTGTATGTGTACATATCTTCCATTGCAAAATAACACTGTCAATTTGTGAATCACAAGTCTCAACTGTTCTACAATTTTATCCAAATTGCTCCACCAATGGTATTGGTGGCAGAAACATAGAATAATACAGTTGCCACATAGGAATAGAATAGAATAGAATAGAATTTTTTATTGGCCAAGTGTGATTGGACACACAAGGAATTTGTCTTGGTGCATATGCTCTCAACGTACATAAAATAAAATATACATTTGTCAAGAATCATGTGATACAACACTTAATGATTGTCATAGGGGTCAAATAAGCAATGAAGAAGCAATATTAATAAAAACATGATAAATGGAAAGAACAGAAGTCAGGAAATAACTTAAATAACAACTCTTAATCAAAATAGATTGAAGACAACTCAAGTTTCAAAACAGCGCAACATTATCTGAGGTTTACAGAAACAGGATTTCTCCCAACTGATTAATTAACATACCTTCGGGAAGATGCCCGACCTGATGTATTTAAGCAAGCTCATTTTCTGCTCTCACTCTTGTTTGTGACTGAAAACCTACTTAGTACACCTTTAATTTTCACTGTGTCTCATCAGAACTGTGCATCTAGATCAGTGGTTCTCAACCTTGGGGTCGGGATCCCTTTCGGGGTCGAATGGCCATTTCACAGGGGTTGCCTGAGACCACGGGAAAAGACAAATTTGCCATGGTGTTAGGAACTAAAGCTTCTATTCTGGCACCTTGGAATGTATTTTTACAATCTGACCAACCAGGTATTTACAGTGAGGTTGTCCCTCTGACCTGCCTGCCAATCAGCTTTAAGCTCTGTTGGGAGAATTGGCACTAGACTTATGGTTGGGGGTCACCACAACATGAGGAACTGTATTAAGGGGTTGGGGCATTAAAAAGGTTGAGAACCAGTGATCTAGATAGTCTTGCCTGTCTTTGCCTGTTCCTTGGATTTGAGAATAGTCCTATGAATCCTGATAGGATCTAGCTATGTGGGATCTACTAGTAGTAAGGAACTAGCCTTCACTAGCAGTGCTTGTTGTATGGTAATGATTTTTACGACCAAAAGAACCAAAGAAGCCCTACTTGTTTCCTTGACCTCTTAATTCCTTCTTTTCTAGCCTGATATAAAACGATTATGGCTACAAAGCAGGTCACAAGGCCACACTTGCTCTCCATACAATACAACTGGAATAAATGAATCTTTTAAATTTTCATACTTGAAGGTGGTGTGGGTTGAATTATTTTAAAACTTGAAAACATAAAAGGCATTTTATGTTGCCTTTTTCTTTTTAAAAAACCAACATTTTTAGGTAATTTTCTCCTTATTTGGGAGAAGATATTTACGTGACAAACTTGTCACCAGAATGTGAAATGACATCATTCTTCCAATGCTTCCTGAGATGCCAAAATGGGAATTTGTGATTCTGACAGAATAGTCACATAAACTAATCTTTTCCAACCTTTCTAATACATGCATTTAAATGTATGTCTAAGCAGCAGGTATTTCAGTCCCTTTTTGTTTGACAATGGAGCCAATTTGTATTTTCTTAGCACAAAGCTCAATCCAAATATTATTTCCTATTCACTTCCCAGGCATAATTGACTGTTCTGTCTTTTCAAGCAAGTTTCCTTTGAACTTTTTCTGGTGCATATATGTGCGTCTATGTGTATTCTTAACTCTTCCTTTTGTGACACCTCCTTTTTTAAAAAAAAACATTCCTAAGTAATTTTATTACATAGCAGTAGATATGAATTATTATTCTTCAGATGTACATTAGTTTGCTTTCACTGGCATCAAATGTAAATTACTTCTGGGGGTTTACATTCATCTGGGCTTAATCGCATTGAAAACTGTCTGGTTAGTTCCAACAGTTTTATGTCACCCTTATCTCTCCCCCTTCCTGTTGCATCTGTCTGCTCCTGCTGCCATTCAAGATGCATTAGTTCCTTTATCTGTACATTCCTTCTGGAGCTTTGGAGAGTGACAAAGTGGTGATCTCCTGGTAATTCCTTTTGTGCTAAGGGATTCCTCAGATGGACAGGATGAAAAGGGTTTTTTTAAGCAATATAGCAGACCATGAAAGTACAAAGCGTAAAGTCTGCTTCTCTTTCTTTCTAAAATGATATTTCCATGTCTTAAATCTATTCCATTTTAGAAATATCTCTAAATTCAAGAAATATTTCCTTCTGGTAGCAATTGTTGGACTGATGAACTTCTCTTGGTTTCCAAGTTAATTGTTCATTTGGTCAATTGGTTTGAGATGTGTACTCTGCCATCAGTCCAAACTTTTCTCAGCGTACTTTACCTGTGGACATGATACCATGGGATGGCCCTTAACTAGGTGGCTTTAAAGGGAGATTTAATTCATTATGGAAGGTAGAGCCAGAGGGGCCACTATTAAAGACCCAGTCTTAGCTCCAAATTGGAGGAAGCATGTTTCAAATGTCACTTGCATGGTAATAATGGCGGGAGAGAGATATGTCTAGCACTCTAGTTGTGAGCACGGGAACTGGATGGCTACTATAAGAAATAAAATCAAAAAGAACCATAGCCTGATTAATATATTATTTTTCTGAATGATGAAATATTATGCAAACCTGGATTTTTTAAAAATAAATTATATCTTAGCAAGAAAGGTTGGGAGAAAACAGATTTTCATTTATGCATAGTGTATATGATCATACATGTTCACCATTGTAAATTAAGACAGGATTACATTTTGGTTCCATTAATAGTTCAGACCTTAACTGTGAAATTGTTAAATGCCCCAAATGCTGCCTACATTTCTAATTTGTTCTTACATTGGTCATTTGAAAAAACAAAAGGCTTTGCACTGATCTTTCTCTATTAAAATACTCAAGCAGGAAAGAATGATGAAACTTTGTGTCCAACTTTGCAAACCAATTTATTTTTCTGGCCAAAAAAAAAAAAAGCTTTGTGGAAGCTCAAAAGTTATGCTGAATATGTTGAAATAAATACCTGTGGTGTTACAAACTAGCTTTCTTGGTTTATGCTTCTTCCCTGGCCTTAGTTTTTGTGTTTGTAAATAAAGTGTATTAAAACTAATATAACTTAATACAGTCTCCTCTTGGGTAAAATGAACCTGTGGTAATTAATTCCAGAGACTCTAATCATCATAACAGCATCCCTCCTCACACAGCTGAAGCATTGCAAAATAACTTCTGGGGAAATAAGGTGCCCCTTCAAAAAAGTCTAAAAGACACAACATGGAAATTAAAATGCTATTATTTTAAATTCTACTAGGATTGTATGGAATAAACTTAGCACAACAGGAATTGACCCTCATTTTCATGTCTGCTTGGAATCTTTGTAATTGATTTTGTTGGTCACTGCTGGAAACAGAACTCTGCAGAGCTATTTACAACTGTTATAAACTACCAACTTTGATATTACTATTGCCATTTGTTAAATTTATTTGTCACAAGGCTATTCTAGGTGGCTTACAATAACAAAAAGAAAAGAGAATGAAAAGGCATTTAAACAGAACAAAGTAAAGTAATAGAACAAGCAAATAAACAATGACAAAGGAACACAAGAATAAATACATCAATATAGCTGAGTAAATAGTTCAACAACTATTCTACAGAGGTTAATTTTGCTAAATATTAATATACTTAGTAAAATGTATATGAATGAAAATAAATAACAGACAAAAGACATATAAATCCAAATAAATAGATAAATAGATAAAATCAATGCTCATTAGGACAATTTTATTAGTCAGGAGGACTAGAAGACAAACTTTGCCAGATTTTCAAAGAGAGGCTTATAAACTTACCAATATCTTAAAATAATCTATCCAAACAATTGAACTTCAATAGCATATATTCATAGACAAATGTGAAAATTTTTGAATCATGAGAAAATTTAGAAGGGTTACAATTAACTGGTACAAACAGAGGAAACATGAATTCCTCTTTCAGCAGAACCATAACAAGATACTTTAAAATTTCATTCCAATCTTGGTAATTGTTAGAACTTGGAAGAAAAAGAAACTACATATATTCTAACAATCTAAACTACGTAAAGAATTAACTATCTTTATTGCCCAGCAGAAATGCAGTGATCCTTCATTTTTCACATGGGATGCGTTCCAAGACCACCCGTGAAAAATGAATTTCCGTGAAGTAGAGGAAAGATTTTTTAAATGTATTTAATGAGTATTTGGACTTTTAAAACCCACCCTTTGCAATTAAACAGTCATTCTATAATGTTTCTCAGCTGGAACTGCATGTGATATCCTACCAGTTTCTTTAATAGAGTACGGTAGTACTGTAGAAGAATTTTATGAATTTTTAATGGATTTAAAATTTTTAATGGATTTAATGGATTTAAGCCCCATTTGAAAACCCGTGAAGTAGTGAATCCACAAAAGAGGAAGCACGAAATATCAAGGGATTACTGTACAACCATTTGTCTAAACATTGGAAGATAATGTTTTATCCTTTGTAAGAATGGTCAAGGGTTATTGAGCTTTTTCCAAATAAGTGCCAACTTATTCCTTTATAACCTCTCCATGTGCTTTGTTGTTTTCTGTTAGGTCAACAGCCATAAGGTCTCTCTATCTATTTGTGCATCTGTCCGTCTCTGTATCATGAAACAGGACTTAGCTGGACAGAATCTGTTGATTTTTTTCTTAAGATTTTTATTAACATGCTTTATTACTTTAATAAATGTTTATGCAAAGCTCTCCATATTATTATGACAGGCAACTTTTAATAGCACACATCTCCAAATACACATTTCCACGCACAAACTTTGGATACTTCAAAAAAATGTTTATTAAACTGCTTTTTCATCTTCAGTACAGATTGCTTTTAGCTAGTAATCACATCATTTTCTTAGATAAGTGGCTTTCTAGAATTGCTTAAAATCTCTGAAGATTTGTTTCACTGTAATACTTACTTTAATCATCCTCCCATCCTGTGATATCATATTTTGAGTGGGGAGGGGCTCCCCCGTTGGTTATCAAATGGAAGAAGAAAAGAAGATATATAGCATTCCATTAAACACTATTAATACCTAACAGAATGTTAAAAAATGAAAATAGTGTGAATTTGATACTTAGTATTTTTAAAACTATGAATGCAACTTTGTAATCGACCTTGGAGCACCAATTCTAAGAATGTCACTTTCTTTCTTTGAACAAATAGAAAACAAATAATTTAAATGAGCCTCCTAGATTATATAGCTAATCTTTGTATTATTAAAATCTTTGTCAAATGATAAAGCCATTCTGGTAATGACAGCTCTGCAACTTTTCAAAGCATGTGGTGCCTAGCTTGGGCCAGAATAGGCCTTCAGGGACTCAGATTTAAATTTTCTTTTCTACTAAGATCAATAAGCTAAAAGCCATGGTTTTACACATGGAATTTCACATTGGTGAGACATAATTCAAGGCTCCGGGAGTAACTCTTAGTATGGCCAAATCAATCTGCATATATTGATGAATATGGAAAAAGCAGCAACTATGAGCCATGATAGAGGGGGTTTATTTTTGAAATTTGCAAGTTCAGACACAGTATATCCATGAATGTAGCAATGCTATTGTCTTTCCAATTTCTGATGGGGTATAGAAGTCAGCAAGAACTTTCAATGGGTGTGTCTTTAGATTCATGCAGCTAGAGTTTCCTTCTGTTTCAAAATACTATAGATCTGTGTATCTGAGGCAATGATAGACTACCAATTTTCAGTAAAGTGTAGCTGTTTTAAAAATCACATTTTTTAAAAAACCAGCTTCTTAAAGAAGGTACTCCTTTTTTTATGTTCACATGGGTATCTGAAAAAAGAAGCGTGCCCTAATGAAAAGCACAATCATTATATAAGGACCAGAATATTTGTTTCAAATCATTTTTAAAATGTACATAGGACTAATAGTTACATTGTCCGTCTGTCTGTCTGTCCATCTGTCTATGATACTATTGTACTATATGTTTTCCTGGCTTTAATGGCTGCTGAGAAATCATGGTGGATTATGAATTCTAGTAAATCTTCTCTATCAAAAACAGTAAGCAATCTTTAATATATTGGATTAATTATCATCTGCTAATGCCAAGCTCCATTTTTTTCTTCAGATAGTATAAAAGTTTTGCTTTTAATGAACTAGCTGAATAATATGTTTGTTTTAAATAATGCATTCTTAGAGGAGCATTCATTTACTGCCTATTTATTCTCACAATTAAATGAAGTTTTCATGCTCAGTGTAAGCATCTCAGTGTCATTTGTTGAAGTAAACATCTAAAGAACAGCATTACTTATCTACTGTATATACTGTTAAAATCCTCAGATCTCTTTGATGCTTTGTAACTTTCTATTGAGTGAAACAGTGCATCATAGAACAATTTTAAATCAACATATGTACCTCAAATGTGTTAATTTACAGAATACACACAAAAACCTGGACCCATAATTCCCATGAGATTACGTTTGACAAAGTTGTAGCTGATTCAGTGACACCATGCATTCTAACTAGAGACCCATAGATTGCACGGTGTAAAGGAAGATGGAAGTGGCATATCCCCACCCGTTTTCCCATTTCCCTTTGATTTCTGAGCAGAATTCTGAGCAGGTGACAAGACCTGATGGATGTCAGCCTTCCCAGGTAAGCCAGACAGCAAACATAAGTAGATGACCTAATTCTATTTTATTGTAAACTTCCCACTGCTATTTTTAACTGCTTGATCCATTAAGGCAGGGCCTTCCTATATTTTTCCAGCTGTTAAACCACAAGGGGCTCCTGCCTCTCTTATCTGATTGTTTTCTAAACAGCATCTCTCCCCTTTGTTCCCCAAGATCAAGGGTGGGTTCTAACTTACCTCACTGCTGGTTCTTTTCCTCCTGTGCTATGTGAGCACACCTTGTGGGTGTACAACCTGAAACACTCACTGTTCTGCCCCAGCTAACAATTCAGCACACTCAAATTCTGTCCAAACTTTGCTTACTAAATTAAAGACGACTAATGAGCTTTCCTAGTAGTCAGCAAACACAAATACAGTGTAAAGCAGTCTTTGCTGAACACCGGCTGTTAATTCAACTTCATTAACAGCTAGCACAAGTCCATGAAATAATAAATCAAGTCTGAGCAAACAGTATTGGAGATATCAGGAAGCTTACAATGATTGGCAAAATGCCCAGAAGCAATTTGCAGGAAGAATGCCAAAAAATAGAACAAGAGCTGTGCAGATATTTCTGAATTCATGAACCAAAGGCATATTAACGAACATTATTTCCTGAAAATTGCTGTCACCATCGTCATCCCTTAAATGTGTTAACCCTGGTGTTCTGCTCAAAAACACACCCTAATGTTCTGTTCCCGGGTTTATTTGACCTGGACCGCAAATTGTTCATTTTAGGTACTTATATTTGGTCTTTTTGAAAGCTTTTTTCACTTGGAAACAAGTTTGAACATTTCTGCACACATTGAAATGAAAAAAATTAATGCTTATTGGTTTAGTTTGCTGATAAAATGCGCCCCCCATTTTTGTGATTTTTTTTTCAATGTATAGATACTTTTGCTTGCAAAATGCATTCTATTTTACTAAAGTTAGTATGGGATTGGTAGCTTGAACATTTCTGAACATAATGATATGAAAATTGAAGTGAAAAAAATTGATGCTTATTTGTTTATTTTGCACATAAAAGTCTTTCCGCCCACTGTTTTCAATTATTTCAATTTATGTACAAATTATGTTGTTAATTTCAAAAGTACATACTTGTTTTTAGTAAAATGGATTTCTTTCATAAAATTAGTTGTCTGGCTATCATGTGCTTGCTTTTCAAAAGGATATTCCAAATATTTCTAGCCAAATATATATAAAAAGTGAAAATAATGGCACACAGCAAGGCCAAGGGGGGTGGCCCTTTTGTGACCAAAATAAACAAATAAGCATCATTTTTTTTCAGTTCATTTCTATTTTTCTTATGATCAGGAATGTTCAATTTAGTATATCAAAACTTTTGGGGGGAAATTCCTGAGAGATTTGTAGCCTAAAAAATATAAACTGACATGAAATGCTGAAAAAATGGGGGGGGGGGTTGATCACAATAAAAATATAAGCATCAATTTTTTCAGTTCAATTTTCATATCATTACATTCAGAAATGTTCAAACTAGTTTCCCAGTGAACAAAGTTTTCAAAAAGACCAAAGTTAAGTACCTAAAAGAATTTTTGTTTTTTTTGGGGGGTCAAATAGACCCGAACAGTACAAGTGTAGGTAAATTTTTGCCCAGAAAAATGTTAGCCCCCACCCCCAAAAAATATTTTTATGATGATCAGCAATGTTAAATTGAGTAAATCAATGCCAAAGATGTTAAAAATATTTTGGATTTGGAACATAAATTTTTTTTAAAGTGAAAATGGTTGCAAGCAGCCGGGGGAGGGGGAGGCCTTATTTCTGATTTTAAAAAACCAATAAGCATCATTTTTTTCAGTTCATTTATATTTTTCTTATGTTCAGAAATGTTCAAACTACCAATTCCACACCAACCTTAGTAAAATTGAACGCATTTTGCAGGATAAACTATCTATAAATTGAAAAAAAGTTCACAAAAAAGGGGGGCTGCCTTTTATGATCAAAATAAACCAATAAACATTATTTTTTTCAGTTCAATTTTCATATCATTGTGTGAAGAAATGTTCAGACTACTTTCCAAGTGAAAAAGTTTTGAAATTGACCAAACATAAGCACTTCAAATGAAGAAATTTTGGTCTGGGTCAGGGTGACCCGAGAACAGAACTTTAGGGACTTTTGTTTCAGCAAGAAAGAAGCCCCCCACCCCCCCCAAAAAAACTTCTCATAGAGAGAACCCTTGAAATGATGCAAAGTCATGAAATTTCAAGTTTCACATATACAGGGAAAAAATTTTACAGCGTCTCAAACTTTGATTTCGGGTCTCACAGACCAGAACAGAACAGCAGGATCTAATTAGCCCCAAGACCATTTCTGTGACATCATTATGATATCACCAACAAGCCACTACCTATTTGGGTGAACCGATCTGAACCAGGAGGAACCCTCCTCTGCCTGTAATCACCCACACATTCTGTTACAATAGAAAAATGACCATTGATTATTTTGGAACTGAGGCCAGAATTTGAAATATCTTAATGGCAGTGGCTGGTCAGGGACTCGGATGTCAGTATATAGCTCCCTTTGTTACCCCTCCCCAGCAAAGTGGCAGGGGGTTATGTGGATCAGCCAAGATTGAAGAGGAGACTCAAACCTATATTATACGTGGAAAGAAAAATGACTCAGTGATTATGGCTTGCCTAGTATCAAGTGTTGTTCTGATAACTGTTGGGGATCTATTGTTTCCCTTGCTATATTTAAGTCTGATCTGACAAATTGTAATAGGCAGAAGAATAAGATCTTTATTCTGAAATAATTCTATGGTATGGTAACTTAATGAGTATTATATAAATGATAAATGAAAGAAGAGATAAAAAGCCTTGGGTGGTATGAATGATAAGACACAAATGTTCATTAGATATTTTACTCTGAAGATGGCTGATTTTCAGTAGAGCTTCAAAGTTGCAATGAAATTATTAAAAATTGTTTTTATATTTTATTGCATTTTGTACAACAATTGTAAGGAAGTAAAACTACAGAGATTTGAGGTCAAAGTTACACAATGTTTTGACATAATATTTAATATAAAAACAAATAACAAAATCCTATAAAATAAAGATTTTATCAGTTGATTAATTATAACACAAACAAAGAAATAAGTAATTTACAAGATGTCAGGAGTAGAGTGAAGCAAAGCAAAACAAAGTATTCTCCATTGTGAAAGATAATATTTTATTACTGATAAAT